>NC_085860.1:53036786-53066786 GCF_034702125.1 Engraulis encrasicolus | reverse complement strand
AATGAACAGCAGCAGTAGTAGTGCAGTGGTGGTGATAGTGAGGGTGGGGGTGCGGGTGTCAGAGACCGATGGCAGTGCAGAACGTGGGGGATTGCTTTGGGATAGTGGGGGTGGGGGATTGCTTTGGGATAGTGGGGGTGGGGGATTGCTTTGGGATAGTGGGGGTGGGGGATTGCTTTGGGATAGTGGGGGTGGGGGATTGCTTTGGGATGGTGGTGGTGGGGGTGGGGGTGGGGCTGGCAGGCTGGTTTGCAAACGGTTGTTTGCTTCCTGACAAAGTGGGAGGAGTTTCCGTTTTTTTTTGGGAGCTCAGAAAGTAATCGCATTGCTCTTGACCTGGCTAGCAGCAACTCTGCAGGTGTTGCGTCACTAGGAGGGCACTCCCTGGCTAGCAGCGGTGGTGGTAGAGGGGGTGGGTGTGGGGGTGGCAGAGACCGAGGGTAGTGCCGAACGTGGGGGTGGGGGTGCGGGTGTCAGAGACCGATGGCAGTGCAGAACGTGGGGGATTGCTTTGGGATGGTGGTGGTGGGGGTGGGGGTGGACAGAGACCGTTTAAGGGTCTTCGGTAACTGTAGTAATGAATATCTGCAGCAGTGTTGATGGTGGTGGTGGTGATGGAGACCCTTAAAGAGGTCTTTAGGGGTGGTGGTGGTGGTGGAGACCCTTAAAGAGGTCTTTAGGGGTGTAGGTGGTGGTGGAGACCCTTAAAGAGGTCTTTAGGGGTGGTGGTGGTGGTGGTGGAGACCCTTAAAGAGGTCTTTAGGGGTGGTGGTGGTGGTGGTGGTGGTAGTGGTGATGGAGACCCTTAAAGAGGTCTTTAGGGGTGGTGGTGGTGGAGACCCTTAAAGAGGTCTTGAGGGGTGGTGGTGGTGGTGGTGGTGGTGGAGACCCTTAAAGAGGTCTTTAGGGGTGGTGGTGGTGGTGGTGATGGAGACCCTTAAAGAGGTCTTTAGGGGTGGTGGTGGTGGTGGTGGTGGTGGAGACCCTTAAAGAGGTCTTTAGGGGTGTAGGTGGTGGTGGTGGTGATGGAGACCCTTAAAGAGGTCTTTAGGGGTGGTGGTGGTGGTGGAGACCCTTAAAGAGGTCTTTAGGGGTGGTGGTGGTGGAGACCCTTAAAGAGGTCTTTAGGGGTGGTGGTGGTGGTGGAGACCCTTAAAGAGGTCTTTAGGGGTGGTGGTGGTGGTGGTGGAGACCCTTAAAGAGGTCTTTAGGGGTGGTGGTGGTGGAGACCCTTAAAGAGGTCTTTAGGGGTGGTGGTGGTGGTGGAGACCCTTAAAGAGGTCTTTAGGGGTGGTGGTGGTGGTGATGGAGACCCTTAAAGAGGTCTTTAGGGGTGGTGGTGGTGGTGGAGACCCTTAAAGAGGTCTTTAGGGGTGGTGGTGGTGATGGAGACCCTTAAAGAGGTCTTTGGTGGTGGTGGTGGTGGTGATGGAGACCCTTAAAGAGGTCTTTAGGGGTGGTGGTGGTGGAGACCCTTAAAGAGGTCTTTAGGGGTGGTGGTGGTGGTGGAGACCCTTAAAGAGGTATTTAGGGGTGGTGGTGGTGGTGATGGAGACCCTTAAAGAGGTCTTTAGGGGTGGTGGTGGTGGAGACCCTTAAAGAGGTCTTTAGGGGTGGTGGTGGTGGAGACCCTTAAAGAGGTCTTTAGGGGTGGTGGTGGTGGTGGTGATGGAGACCCTTAAAGAGGTCTTTAGGGGTGGTGGTGGTGGTGGAGACCCTTAAAGAGGTCTTTAGGGGTGGTGGTGGTGGTGGTGGTGATGGAGACCCTTAAAGAGGTCTTTAGGGGTGGTGGTGGTGGTGATGGAGACCCTTAAAGAGGTCTTTAGGGGTGGTGGTGGTGGTGATGGAGACCCTT
Source organism: Engraulis encrasicolus (assembly GCF_034702125.1). Taxonomy (NCBI): domain Eukaryota; kingdom Metazoa; phylum Chordata; class Actinopteri; order Clupeiformes; family Engraulidae; genus Engraulis; species Engraulis encrasicolus. The sequence goes on along the minus strand of NC_085860.1, from coordinate 53,064,931 downwards.
AAAGAGGTCTTTAGGGGTGGTGGTGGTGGAGACCCTTAAAGAGGTCTTTAGGGGTGGTGGTGGTGGAGACCCTTAAAGAGGTCTTTAGGGGTGGTGGTGGTGGTGGAGACCCTTAAAGAGGTCTTTAGGGGTGGTGGTGGTGGAGACCCTTAAAGAGGTCTTTAGGGGTGGTGGTGGTGGTGGAGACCCTTAAAGAGGTCTTTAGGGGTGTAGGTGGTGGAGACCCTTAAAGAGATCTTTAGGGGTGGTGGTGGTGGTGGTGATGGAGACCCTTAAATAGGTCTTTAGGGGTGTAGGTGGTGATGGTGATGGAGACCCTTAAAGAGGTCTTTAGGGGTGGTGGTGGTGGTGGAGACCCTTAAAGAGGTCTTTAGGGGTGGTGGTGGTGGAGACCCTTAAAGAGGTCTTTAGGGGTGGTGGTGGTGATGGAGACCCTTAAAGAGGTCTTTAGGGGTGGTGGTGGTGGTGGAGACCCTTAAAGAGGTCTTTAGGGGTGGTGGTGGTGGTGGAGACCCTTAAAGAGGTCTTTAGGGGTGGTGGTGGTGGTGGTGGTGGAGACCCTTAAAGAGGTCTTTAGGGGTGGTGGTGGTGATGGTGGTGATGGAGACCCTTAAAGAGGTCTTTAGGGGTGGTGGTGGTGGTGGTGGAGACCCTTAAAGAGGTCTTTAGGGGTGGTGGTGGTGGTGGAGACCCTTAAAGAGGTCTTTAGGGGTGGTGGTGGTGGTGGAGACCCTTAAAGAGGTCTTTAGGGGTGGTGGTGGTGGTGGTGGTGGTAGTGGTGATGGAGACCCTTAAAGAGGTCTTTAGGGGTGGTGGTGGTGGTGGAGACCCTTAAAGAGGTCTTTAGGGGTGGTGGTGGTGATGGAGACCCTTAAAGAGGTCTTTAGGGGTGTAGGTGGTGATGGAGACCTTTAAAGAGGTCTTTAGGGGTGTAGGTGGTGATGGAGACCCTTAAAGAGGTCTTTAGGGGTGGTGGTGGTGGTGATGGTGGTGATGGAGACCCTTAAAGAGGTCTTTAGGGGTGGTGGTGGTGGAGACCCTTAAAGAGGTCTTTAGGGGTGGTGGTGGTGGTGGTGGAGACCCTTAAAGAGGTCTTTAGGGGTGTAGGTGGTGATGGAGACCCTTAAAGAGGTCTTTAGGGGTGGAGGTGGTGATGGAGACCCTTAAAGAGGTCTTTAGGGGTGGTGGTGGTGGAGACCCTTAAAGAGGTCTTTAGGGGGGGTGTAGGTGGTGGTGGAGACCCTTAAAGAGGTCTTTAGGGGTGGTGGTGGTGGTGATGGAGACCCTTAAAGAGGTCTTTAGGGGTGGTGGTGGTGGTGGAGACCCTTAAAGAGGTCTTTAGGGGTGGTGGTGGTGGTGGAGACCCTTAAAGAGGTCTTTAGGGGGGGTGTAGGTGGTGGTGGAGACCCTTAAAGAGGTCTTTAGGGGTGTAGGTGGTGGTGATGGAGACCCTTAAAGAGGTCTTTAGGGGTGGTGGTGGTGGTGGAGACCCTTAAAGAGGTCTTTAGGGGTGGTGGTGGTGGAGACCCTTAAAGAGGTCTTTAGGGGTGTAGGTGGTGATGGTGATGGAGACCCTTAAAGAGGTCTTTAGGGGTGTAGGTGGTGATGGAGACCCTTAAAGAGGTCTTTAGGGGTGGTGGTGGTGGTAGTGGTGGTAGTGCCGATCGTGGGGGATTGCTTTCGGATCTTTGGTGGTGGTGGTGGTGAAGGAGGTGACAGAGACCGTTAACAAGACCTGTGGGGTGATGGCAGAGTCTGGGGCGATGGCACAGTCTGGTTCAGGGGTCTTTAGTGGTGGTGGTGGTGGTGAGGATTCAAAGGCGGTGGCAAAGACAGGAGTATTTGGTAGCAGTGATGGTGGTAGTGGAGGGGACCAGAGGGGTGGTAGTGGAGGGGACCAGGGAGGTGGTAGTGGAGGGGACCAGAGGGGTGGTAGTGGAGGGGACCAGAGGGGTGGTAGGTGGCAGGGATATTAGGTGGTAGTGGAGGGGACCAGAGAGGTGGTAGGTGGCAGGGAGCAGAGGGGTGGTAGGTGGCAGGGAGCAGAGGGGTGGTAGGTGGCAGGGAGCAGAGGGGTGGTAGGTGGCAGGGAGCAGAGGGGTGGTAGTGGAGGGGAGCAGAGGGGTGGTAGGTGGCAGGGAGCAGAGGGGTGGTAGGTGGCAGGGAGCAGAGGGGTGGTAGGTGGCAGGGATATTAGGTGGTGGGCATCAGGGTTCTAAATGAACACCAGCCAACCGGCCACACGCTGGTGAAATGTGAGTTCGGCTGGAAGATAAAACTAACTTACTAGCCACTTTGACCCATTACGGAGTATGTGTTTGGCTAGTAAGATTCACATCTATTAGCCATTTGGGCTAGTGTTGAAAAAAAGTTAATTTAGTGCCCTGGTGGTGATGGTGACCGAGTCTGCTGAAGGGCTCATTGGAGGAGGTGGTGGTGGTGATGGAGGCCCCTTGCTTACTTCCTGGCTCTGCCCCCTCATAATGAGTCAAAGGGAGAGTGGCAGCAAAATGCAGGCATGCAAGGGGCCACCTTACACGTCATTCTGCTGCCACACACACACACACACACACACACACACACACACCACTCTGCTGTGGTAACGGTTACATTTTACGGTCACAAGTGTTGGTTTACAGACGCAGAACACTTTTTAAAGGTTAATTTCATCCATTTTTAGCAGTCTAAATGATGTCACTGCCTTCCCTTTTTTCTATTCCTGTGTCGAGTCGGTCAAATGCCTTCACTGTATGTGTACTTTGCATGTGCACATACTGTCTCTAACATCAATAACTTAACATTACTTTGATATTTTTTTTCATTTCTATTCTCATTCGGTATTATTCACCGTTTCTTCTTGTGCGTCCGTTGGCTGTTCCAAACAATACAACACCATTTTTTATTACAGTGACGATAACCCCCACAAAATTCTCCTACTGCTGTCTGTAAGTGAATGACTGTTCACATGCTAACCTAACTACTGTAGGCTTGCAGCCCGCCACTGAAAGGCTGAGGTGTCAGTTGAGCGCTAACCAGCTGTGAGCAACTCCACAGGATGTGGCTTCTGCACACCGCTACAACTCTAGCGAAAGAAAGAAAAAAAAACTTGTGAAGAGCCAACACTTGATACTTGTCGTTGAGACCAAAGACAGGAGAACACAGAGAGAGAGAGAGAGAGAGAGAGAGAGAGAGAGAGAGAGAGAGAAAAAGAGAGAGAGAGAGAGAGAGAGAGAGAGAGAGAGAAAGAGAGAGAGAGAGAGAGAGAGATAAAATGATCTGAATAGAGAGAGTACAGTATGACAGTGCAGAGCATTGGTGTGTCGGGAAATGTGGAGAGCATTGGGGCATCAGGAAATGGGAACATGTGCAATCCAGGGACTGAATAATAACATTCTGAATGGCCAACGGACTCGAGAAGAAAAGAGTTTTAAGTTGAGTGTACCTCCAAAAATTGGCTGCCACGCATTGCTGTGAAAAGGGGGGCGGGGTCACCTCTAATCTTATGCTCTACCTCTATGAATAACATTCTCAATGGCCAATGGACTCGAGAAGAAAAGGGTTTTGGGTCGAGTGACTAAGACTTGGTATATCGATTAGATTATCAACGTTCTCCTTTTTGTCATTTACCCTTTTGCTCTCCATTGCGGCAATGCTGTTATTGTTATTCATCTCTTGCTCTTGTCTGTGGCGTTAGCCTATTATTGCTGTGTAGGCCTACCCCTCACTCCCACAGGATTGTACAGGGGTGTGTTTCTCGACAACATCGTTGCTAACTTAGTTAGCGTCATTACTTGGTTGCAATGCAATTTCCCATTGGTAACCTAGCAAGTTGCTATCTGGTTAGCAATGATGCTTTCGAGAAACGCATTCCAGGGGTGCATTTCTGAAAGCGTCTTTGCTAACGACGGGAGCAACGTCCTTTGTAAGAGCGACTCAACTCCCTCTCTACAGCGACGCTCACCACTGAATCCAAGGGAAGAGTGTTACGTCTTGAGACGGTCTTAAGACGGTTAGCAACGACAAGAATCGAGAAACGGACCCCAGTATTGCTGTTGTTGTTGTTGTTGTTTGTTTGTTGTTATTGTCATTTACCTCTCGCTCTCATCAGCAGCCTTCTCGGCCTCCTCCAGTTTCTGCAGGGCGGTGGCCAGTCGCTCCTGAGCCCTGTCCAGCTCCTCCTCCACCAGCTGGATACGCCTGTTCAGGGAGGCCACATCCCCCTCAGCCTGCAGGGGCACAGAGACGGGCATGAGAGACAGACACAGACGCACGCACGCACCTCGTCTAACAGGGGCAGAGAGATGGGCATGAGGCTTGCTCCCACACAATCACACTCGACTTAAACACAGCACAGGGAAATACACCTGAGCCCATCCTCACACACACACACACACACACACACGCGCGCACACACAGACACACACAGAGACAAACAGACAGACAGACAGACACACAGACACGCACGCACACACACACAGGGGACAGGGTGCAGGGGAACACCTGAGGACACCCCAGTCATGCCCACAATCTCTCAAACTCACTCACGCTCATATATCAATGGTAGTCCCAACGTTAAGAATGTGGTTGACTTTTCATTATAGTTTATGCTCGTGACTGGATTTGGACCTGAGCGGGTAAGAATGCGGACTGCATGACCACTGCCAACTGCAAACAGAGTAGTAAAGGAAACGAAAAGCCGGGTCTGTGGGTCTCTTCAACACTGCTCACAGATACCCCAGTGTGTATGTGTGTGTGCGCGTGTGTGTGTGTGTGTGTGTGTGTGTGTGCGCACGCTTTGTCTGTGATCTTGAGTGTGTGTGTTTTAATGGTTGAGGGAGGTAAGGAAAGGGGAGTGCCGGGAGGGGCCGGGGAGGGCAGGGCTGTGTTGAGTTGAGTAGAGTTGAGCTTTGTGCATTATTACCAGCCTCCTGAGACAGGACATTACCAGCCTCCTGAGAGGGGACATTAGTGAGCAGAGCAGAGCAGGAAGCAGAGGAGTGACTGCTGTGGCCTGGCCTGGCCTGCCTTGTTTCCAACACACTGCAGCCCTGTTCTCCATGTGGGGTTGCCAGCCACCCCTGTCAAAACAACCTGAACATTCGAACCCAGTTAGTTGGTCATTCTGCTTGTAAGCAATGGCAGCCTTTCTTCAGTGAACAAGGAAAAGATATATTCCCCTGGGACAAAGCATTTAAAATCTGTAAAACCGAGACGAGTGGCAACTGGCAATACTAAGTTCATGTTCAGCAGATTCATTCGGCATTACCCCTGCCTCTCCAGCTTCTAACTAACACTATTGCCCTCAATGAAGCAACAGCTAATCAACACGTCTTTCACAGCTTTATCTCACAAGTCATAAAAAACTTGCCAATTGGCCTATTATTTCAAAACCCCAAAGGAAATTTGACTGGGTACAGACAAGAGGCGCTCTGGGCACTTGGGATATCTTCTGTTTGCTGTTCAATTGGCGCTTGCAACTGAGATACTGTACATGTTCAAACATCATGCGGTCATTATAACAAGTCAGCAGCGGTACTTCCGGCCGTCACCGGGGAGCTGAAGTCAAATGAGAAGACAGAGCAGGGCCCCACACATGACACGTGCCGCTGGCGTGGGAGCAAAGTGCATTTTGTGTTGTAAATTGATATACGAGCACCAGCAAAGCGAGATAAAGGCAAAATGGCCATCACATCATCTGTCAGCAGGGATTGCTGGGGGTTTTAAACAGGCGCAAAATGGCACCAATATGGCATACCCAGCGCCAAAACAACTCTGATATTGGTTGGACGACTGACCCATGTGAATCACTACAAACAAAGCGCCGTTTTTAATTCCCTGAACAGAAATGAGGAGGCTGTGACTGACACAGCGTGGCCTCAGAATATAAGGTGGGTCTCCTTGAACTCTGAGAAGGCGCGACACCAAGGCGCGCGTGTCCTTATATGGCAAACACACTCAAAACCGGTGGTTGCCAAGTCCCCAAGGGCTTTCGGTTTAACGCACTGATAGCCAGGGCTGCATTTCAAATCATTCTAAACAACGCTGCCTGCCACCCCAGCATGACACGTTGGAATGTAGTCTGCTACATCACACAGCCTTACCAAGAAGTGATTAATTGATTTTACTTGGGCGTGTACTGGCGCAATAAAACAATCCCCCGAAGTTGTTGTATGGCATTACAGAAAGCAAACTGTTGTGGAGAACAAACACAGGGCATGACCAACTGATCTCAGTGGCTGACAAATTAGACACCCACGACCGCTGACACCAACGTCAGACGCTGGCATCAATTCAATCAATTCAAAGTTAGAGGGATAAGCCCCAGTTATTTATAAGACCACTAGCATAGTCAGGTGCTTGGGAGGTCCGATGGTTGCTCCATTAGGCACAGGTTGGTTCTACTCTAGACTACTGCTTTAAACAAACAAGTCGTGCGTCCACGGCTTGCTCTGCTAACACAGGTGGAACCGCAGGGTGCAACGCAAATGCCGCTAGAATGACATAGCAGCACCCCCATCATCTTGCTGCTTCGTAGCCTTCCCACCCTTGCACACGCTGTTCCTAGTAACTAAAAGATGACTGGTTTCACGTCCAATGTCAACCATGTTGCGAAGTTTGCGAAGATTAGAAACGCAAGAGTATGGGTGCAACCTCTGAGGGTGTTACTGAATCAAAATGAATGACTGGGGGCTTACGTTTTCTCTGGATTTCCTCTCCAAACCCAGGTCCTTCTGGAGCCTGTCTGCTCTCTCTTCAGCACCGTCTGCTTGCTCTTGCAAAGATTTAATTTTTCGCTTCACAGCTTCCAGAGATGTTAGTCCCGCCATTGCGCTCACTTTGTCTTAAAATAACGGGTTCAGGTAATTTCCCCCAATTTTGCCCACAGAGCGCCAAACGCCCTGGAATGCAAGCCGCCGACTAAATAGCTTCTTTACGCCGTGCTTGTCAAGAGACGCTCAGCAACGCCTGCAGTACACCGGAAGTAACCGTGCTCCTATAGAACTAGCGCTGTGCTGCCCAAAGAAATAAGGGTGCGCGTTGGTATGTGAAATAAGGGTGCGCTTTGCCCAAATGTAATTTAAACGTCTGTCTGAAATAGCATGGTTAGGATATCATTTCGGTCAATTGTTTTGTTTAGATCACGTGTTTTGCCAGCAAAGATTCAGTATAGTCACCTATTATCTTCGATTTATAGCATAAACTACCGTAAAGATGCTCTGGACCCGTGTGTTGCTCTTTTGCGCCCTCTGCTGCACCGTGAAAAATAAAGTAAAGCCCTTTGCACTACTGCACTTCACAGACTGGTTCATAATTTCAGCTAAACTTCCTGTGTGATTTGGTTCTACTTGTGGTCCTAGCTCACCCAGAGGTGCACATTACTGTTTAACTGTTCTGATTTATTGAGTGGTTAACACACACATTTTTTTCACCCGACTGATCCACCTCTTCAATACATTTGTGTTACTGTATAACAATGTGTAACTGTGTCGTTGACAAAAGACAAAGTCATCACGTAAAAAAAAAAAACCATTGTTATGTTGGAATACGTCATACATCGCTTGGTGCACTTGTGTTCCACATAGGCCTAGGCTACTTTAGATTATCGCCCCCGTGCGCTCGATAGGTGGCACTTTAGGCCCATGTATGGTGACGTTCCAAATAATCTCCCTAAATTCCCTGACATAGAGATTGACTTTACAGCCACCATTTTTGACGTGACTTTACCGCTCTAAATAAATGTTAACATCACTCAGTTGACAAAAGCTTTATGAATATTCCTGGATATTTGTATTTTTGAACTTTTACGCACAGGAAAAATAAACCTGCCAAACATGATTCTGAACGATACAAGGCCTGCAACATTTCTCACAATACAATACAGCATTTATCCATCTGGATTGCCGTTAAATTGTGCCTTTGCCTGTGTTTTACACATGCCCAGTAGAAAAAAAACCCTTTGCGTAATGACGCATGCCAAAACTCGACCTCGTACGTTTTATTAACTTAACAACTAACTGGAACTATTTAAAAACAAAACGCAAGCAATGCATTAGTCGAGGGACGACAGCGTTAAAAGAAAGGCCAACCATTTTTGAGAGGGCAACCCAAATGGCTGACTTTACCATATAAAGTCCGAGGCTAAATTTATCAGGCTTCAATCCAAGCCGAGATGGCTCAGCAGCATCCACTTAATGACCTTGAAGACCAGTGGAGCAAATTGTGGCTTATAGCCTATTACAAGGCAAAGTAATCTTGGGCAGCTGTTAGGCCTGAGACGATCAAATGACAAGCAGCAAAAAAAAAAAAGTCAACCACATCCTTTACGGTGGAATAAAGGTGACTAACCACTTAAACATGCAGTGCACAAAAATATGCCTTGGGTATAACATGACAGGTCTTGTGTAATATTTTTCCATAATAGCATATGGCCCAATAAACCGTAGGACAAAATCAATGAACTGTCATGTCACACACAAGACAACTTGGAAATAGGAATGACATTGTAGTGAAAGCGAGTGATACCGGAGGAAAGGAGTGGCATTCAGCGGTGGTGACCCTGCATACTCACATCAGCAGCTTTCTTCTCAGCGAGTTCCAATTTCTCTTGAGCATCTTTTAAGGCTGTAGAATATTTGTCCAGTTCATCCTCGGTGGCCTTCAGCTTCTTCTGCAGTGCTACCAAGTCATCCTCCAGCTAGTTGCGTTGTTTGTTTCGTATCATTGGCGTGCGCGACAGGTCATTAGGGTGATCAGCAGAAAGGAACGCGTGTGTGTGCGCATAGGGGCGCGAAGAAGGCAACGGACAGACAGAGAGAAAGACAGAGGGAAGAGAAGACAACGAGACAGTGAAGTTAGAAAGGGCCACACAGGACGGTCGGGCTCCTAGTGTACCTTGCTGGCAGTCTTCTCGGCTTCCAGAAGTTTTTCCTCTGCGGTCTGGAAGTCTTCGATGATTTTATCTCTCTCATCCTCGGTGATGCGCAATTTCTTTTCGCATTCCCTCAATTCATCCTCTAACTACATACACACACATGCACGGAAATATTATGTTCAGCATTAGAGGTGGGCATGAAAAACTCTACACTTAAAACAAGAAATTCATCAATTTGTTCTCATAATTATACAGTACATCTATTCCACTGTATTGAAGCACTACAAACTGTTGCTATAAAGTCTAGAATGAATTATGGAAAGGCTAATCAAGGCTGTTATGTACTATTCACAATAGGAATTACTTTGGACACTCTCACTCAGTAGTATCATTCAACTCTATGAGATATCCTGGTAAACTTCCCACATGCAAGAGGCATAGCCTGAAGTTGTCGTTTATCCAATCATGCAAGTTAAACATTGTAGGCTATTCCATCAGCACCGTCCACAAAGGTGTCTAAATAAATCCACAGAGGAAGGGCGAGATCCGCTCACATCGCCAGTTAGAGCTTTAGCCCACTGGGTATAGGTAGGCTACTGCATGATGCCACCTCTGGCTATGGCACACTCGTTAGGTTATCCCATCCCAAACATTGCCGACCTGTTTGCTCCTGTCCTCCGCGGTTTTCTTGTCGGTCTCAGCCTGCTCAGCGCGGTCCAAGGCATTCTCCTTGTCCAGCTTGAGCATCTGCATCTTCTTCTTGATGGCATCCATGGCTGCTTAGTGGTTGTTTGGCGGCACCAAATAATAAAAACTCCAAAGAAAAGTTTAGCCGAGGGGGGAGATGAGAGGCAGTGCGTGTTACAGTGGCGGCTACACTGGAGCGACTGTGTCGGAGGGATGGCAGAGCCGGAGTGCAAGCGCTGGCAAGAGTTACGTTCAGTCAAATATGTGCGTCCACAAGGGGAGCGACTGAATTCCTTTGGACATCCAATACTTTTTTGGAAGCGGCTTCTGTGGGCTCCTTCCCCGTGCCCTGTCTTTTTTCATGGGTCTGAATGGCGATTCGCTGCTGCCAGACATTTGACCGTTGATATGACTATATATGGGATGTGATGCTCGGAGGAGGAGAGCCTCGCGCAGGGCGGCTGTGCGCAGTAGCCTACCCAAAGCACTTCAGATGAAAATGTACTGCAGACTACACGGAGACTAGGAGTGAGTGCGACCAGAAGTGCTGCTCCAAACTTCAAACTATGGGCTCATGACTTGCCTTTCGTTTAAATAAACAGATTTTACGAGCACGCCTCAACAGATTATGTAAAAAAATAGGTATTTTCACTGTGTTCAAATAACACGTCTCAAGCTGGGCAGACGTTATGTTGTGTCATGAAAGCGCACTGTGCATACGACATTTAAAGGACACAGTGCAGAGTGACAAGAAAAAGTGTTACCACAGCATTTGAGAGAAAGAAAAAGACACAATTGCTTAGTGATGACCAAGTAGTAGGCTATGCCTATGGGATCTTTACTTAGCCCTCGGCGTCTGTCAGTGTCTCTTTTGAGGGTTTGTGATGGGGAGCAACTGCTGTCTGCTGGTATGCTGACTTCCCCGTCTTTGGGTTGCAACGTCTTTGACACCTCCCGGGTCGTTTGGAGGGAACAGCTGTTAAGACGCCCTCTCTGATGGGTTAACAGCCAGCTCCAGAAGCGTCCCTCAGAAGACCCCTTGAGTTTGAACCGCGATGCATTGACAGCACCTTGAAGCCTAAATGCACCCCGCAGCTGAAACCTATACTGGAAACCTACAAACCTGATATAGCTATGTAGGCCTAAATGGTGCCACATTAAAAAGTAATTGTTGCTTATCAATGTACTAGTCTGATCTCTCAAGATGACTGACTCTTCACATTTTTTTAGACAGATCTGTGTCACCAAGCTTATTCTCTCTCTCATTCTCTCTCTCTCTCTCTCTCTCTCTCTCTCTCTCTCTCTCTCTCTCTCTCTCTCTCTCTCTCTCTCTCTCTCTCTCTGTCTCTCTCTCTCTCTCTCTCTCTCTCTCTCTCTCTCTCTCTCTCTCTCTCTCTCTCTCTCTCTCTCCCCCCAAGTCAGGTGCTCCAGAGTCCAGCATTATAACAGGCTCTTCATCTTGTTCTGTCCCCATGTTCTCAACACCCCAAGTCATTAATATGATATGACTACCCCATGGGCATGCAATAGACCTTCTCCAACACGCAGTAAAGTTAAGAGAGCATTCAGAAATATTATTATTATAGTCTAAATAAAGACTTCAACTTAGTGTAGCTGTGTAGTGTACAACAGTTTAGAACCCATGGTATTTACAAGCGGAATATGGAACCACAGCCTGCATTCCCATTCTAATCAGATACACAGTGAGGGGATGGGGGTGACCAACGTACACAGTGCACTGTAATGTCACATTGTGTCCAACATTCACAGTGCACAGCAAAGTTGCATATTAGCCTAATATTTGAAGGTTTCTCAAAGAGCCATTAGCTGGTTTGTGATGGAACTCGAACGTTCCCTGAGGAATCCCAAAGATTTTTGGAAGAATACCAAGTTTCCATAGAGAACACTTGGGAGGTCTTCCACAGTGGCCATTGGAAATTACCTGAAATAACATACAGTAGGTGTTGTAGGCTGGTTGTTTGCCTTTGAGGATGAAACCCTAAAGTTTGTCAGAGGACATTATAGAAAACCGTGGGAATCTTCCAAGCACCTACGTAAATGTTCATCACACTCTCTTTAGGGGTTCCTCCACCTTTCTTGATTTCTTTCTTGATTTCTTTCTTGATTTCTTTCTTTCTTTCTTTCTTTCTTTCTTTCTTTCTTTCTTTCTTTCTTTCTTTCTTTCTTTCAGCTATTAGAAGATTAGAAGATCACTAGAACTTGGCAACTCCGAAGGCAAGATCAATCCTCTCTCATATCTTGCCTTCTCTTAACCATGTGTTGGCTGTAGGTGATTGCCAGTTAACAATATTAAGTAGCAAATAGTTCCCAGTTCTGAAGGGCAGTTTATTGGCGCATACATATGTGTTGTAAGTGCCAGATACCCTATAATTACCAGTGTTGAAGAACAGTTAATTGGTGCATATGTGCTTTAAGTGGGAGATAGTTCCCAGAGCTAGGATGATGCTGGCATGCCTGTGCCAACTACGGTAATGGATCTGCTATACTTTACACGCTGCCCACACGGCATATCAACTAGACTGCCTGGGATGATTTAACTGGGGAGTAATTTATGAGTAAGCGTTCGTCAGCACTGGCAGACAGACGTGTGTGTGTGTGTGTGTGTGTGTGTGTGTGTGTGTGCGTGTGCGTGCGTGCGTGCGTGCGTGCGTGCGTGCGCGTGCGTGCGTGCGTGCGTGCGTGCGTGCGTACGTGTGTGCGTGCGTGCGTGTGTGTGCATTAGGGTCAGTGTCTGTTTGCATGTGACTGGAAAATATAGTAGTATAGTACTGTATCACTTCCTTGCCAATAGTGCAGGTCCTGCAAGGCCCCACAAGACAGTAACAGGCATTGAATACAATAACCACACTTTTCTCCTTTCCTTTTCTTTCCTTTTTATTCTACAATTTTACCACACATCCCACCTCTCCACCCCCCAAATTGCTTTGTCTTGGGTCCGGCCTAAGTTGTCAACAGCCCTGGTTTTAGCTGGTGTGCTGGACACACACACAGGCATTCCTGCTGCCCAAGTTCAATCTGAAGTCTCATCATGTGGCATTAGTGGATGTTTTCATTTTGCATATTGGAACTGTATAAATAACCACAGGCTCATTTGGAGCAGAGCAGATCGGATGTAAATAAAAAACTCAAAATACTTCCTCAACCTCACGTCTAGATGCCGAGAATTTCACAAGGGGCCCCATCGGACACAGAAGAATTACCACTAATGAAGACTCAGTCGTCCCAAAAGGAAAGGTCCACACTTCAGTACATAGGCTACGTTTATATTTCCCTTTGATCTTTGGTCATTATTATTATTATTTTATATATTTAGGGGCTTTTTATGCCTTTATTTTGATAGGACAGTCTGAGATGGTGACAGGAAACAAGTGGGTCAGAGAGACGGGGTGGGATCGGGAAATGACCCCGGCCAGACTCGAACCGGGGTCCCCGTGGGCATGCAAGCCCAAATGTGGTGGGCTTAGCACGTGGTCATTATTATTAATATGTTAATATTCAGTCTGCCTTGGAATATACTGTACTCATTTGTATGAAACTGTATAAAAACGTTATACATACATGCTACACGGATCCATTGACTTTCACTAGCTTAGCGACATGCTCCCTCTTTTAATTTGTCTTAAAACAAGACAACGGCTTACATGAAAAATAAGACACTTTACCACCTTTATAAACCCCAGCCAACGTATTTAACTGTATTAAGCCCCAAAACAGTGGCATACCCCTTCAAATTTGTTTTCAAGAGACAGTATAGGTTTCACAAAGAAAGTGAGGCATGTGTGGAGTACACATACAGTATGTGGACTGACTTTGAGCCACACGCAGAAGAAAAGTTAAAACATACACTCCGCTATTTTGGTTCAGTAGGTCAGGCCGTGTTCAGCCAGTTCTGTACTTAAAACAGTGCCGTGCATTTAAGCTGTTCCTGCCTTGGATGGTGTGTTTAAAATAAAGTGGTGTAATTACGAAGTGGCTTGGTATCCACTATTTCAAACAAACTGAGGGCACATAAAACTGGAGAGGATTGAAGAGACGTAGAGACTCTTTTAGGGGCTTTTTGGGGAGCCAGCTTTTATTTAAAGCAAGAGAGAAGGACCTTTTTGCCAACACATCTTTTATGCTTTCTGAACAAATAAAGCTCTTGTAGAGCTATCGAAAGAGCTTCTTGACAAATTAACTTCTTTTTTTATTGTAAAAACGGTTCCCCCTTTTCTTCAAAAGACTTCTTCAATTCCACCTGTAGAATAGGGAACTAGGTCATTTGATAATATTTACTTTTTTCTGGCATTGAAAAATAAAATAAAATAAATGTTATAGAATAGGAAACTAGAAATCTTTGTCTCGATCACTAGATGTAATTAACTTGACCTGGATGAAAGAATCTCCATATGCCTGGTGCTCTAGAGCTGTTTTGTCTGCAGGTCTATAAGCATGCATACCATTACATTACATTACATTGCATTTGGCAGACGCTTTATAACCAAAGCGACTTTCAAAAGAGGACATAATCAAGCCAACATCACAAGCAAATACAAAGTGCACAGGAGATATACAGAACAACAAGTGCAGTTGCAAAGAGGGGTTAGTTTTTTTCATAAAGAGTAAATAACGAGTACACACACACACAAACACACACACACAAACTAAACTAAACTAAACATCATGTCAGGAGTCTGCCCTGGGGCAAGGCCAGCTCAAGCATTAGTCTAGTAGCATACATAAGCATGCATACCTATCCCTGGAAAGACAAATGCTCTCGTCCCATGGGACAAGAGGGAGGGAGAGAGAGGGGGAGGAGGGTGCAAGTGTTTGTTGTGGTGTTTCCCCAGTCAGCCTAGCCTAGCCTATGTGAGGAATGTGTGCCATTGTCTGGAGGAGGAGGAGGAGGAGGCCCAGCAGCAGCACGTGTCTTCAGCAGCTGAGATGACATGACGCTTAAAGCCTCCCTGCCCCCTGGCCTGGCCATAGAACTTGAAAGTGACGTCACTTCCCCCGATTTCATGGGATCTCAACAGCGTTGTTGTGTAGGTTGTTCGGTATCAGACATTAACCACACAGTTGTATATGGCAGTGTTTCCCAACCTTTTTTGTCTCGCGTACTCCCAAAACCTCTTAGTTGTGCCATGAGCACCCCCTAATTCATGTTCTTTATCGCTTTCTCTGTCCTTATATGAGTGCTCCATACATTTGTTGTAAAAATAACATTTTCCCAAGTACCCCCTGCAGTGTGTTCGCGTACCCCTAGTGGTACACGTACCCCTGGTTGGGAAACACTGGTATATGGAACAGAGGTGCTTTATCTCATAACTTCACTTCATGAATCCCATTACATTTCTTCATCATGCCTATTTATAGTGCGCGTCCCACTAGCGCCCCATAGTGTCCTGGATTCCTAATAACACATTAAACTGAGTATATGCATTAAACACATTGCATATGGACACAACATCTTCCCTGTTTGAACAAAAGATACATCTCGGTACCTAGGTGAACCAGACAGTATTAGTAAAGTAACAGTAGCACTTCAAATAAAACATGAGTATTGTAAGCAACATTTCCTATCATCATTTCATAACAAAATCTTTGGTCCAGCTAGGTGCATTCCTAATCCTGACAGGTCTGGGCTGGCTATCGGTGTCAGAGTCGGCCATTTGGTCATTCCCTGTATCGGTACAGTCCATTGCCCTATCAGAATCCTCATTTGTGCTCAAGTCGGGAAGTACGGACAGATGTGAGGAGTTCCAGGTTCTTCCATCATCCAACAGATATGTATCCAGTCCTTTCTTTCTCACGACAGTTCTTGGTTTAGAAAACTTCAGTTCTCCTTTCTTCACTTTCCATGGTTTTCTCACCCTTACTTTGTCACCGGGCTGGAAGTTGGACGACTTGGCATGTCTTTGTTGGTCGGTGTACGCTTTCATTTTCTGTTGTTTACGCTCTACTCTTTCTCGCACAGCTTTCTGGTCTGTTGGTGGGACAGGCATGTCGATCACCTGTAGCTTTGTTCTCATTCGTCGGCCATGGAGCAGTTCTGAAGGGGATACTCCAGTGGTGGAATGAGGAGTCGCTCTGTAGTCCCTCAGGTAAGTTCTAAGGAACGACTTCCATGGTTCTCCTTGGATGGATGCAGTCTGCAAGCAGTCCTTAACGCATCTGTTGAATCTTTCAACTTCTCCATTAGCTCTTGGGTAGTACACTGAAGATCTCAGGTGTTGTATTCCACTCTCTTTGAGAAAGTCAGCAAACTCAGCAGAGAGAAATTGAGGACCATTGTCACTTATCAGCGTCTTTGGATTTCCTTCTCGGAAGAATATGGTAGTCAAGAACTGTATTATGGTAGCTGTGTCAACACGTGGAGCGAACGCTACTTCAGGCCATTTACTTAAGTAGTCTACCATTGATATGGCAAACCTACAGTCAGGCGGAGCTTTCTCAAACGGGCCTATGATGTCCACGGACACCTTCTCCCAAGCAGCAGATGGTAGTGGGACTGGTTGGAGTGGAGCATCATGGGTGGTGGTTGTTTTGTCATTCTCTCGGCAGGTTTGGCAGTCTTTAATGTAAGTTTCTATCTGAAAGTCCATTTTTGGCCACCAGTACAACACCCTGAGGCGCTGTTTGGTGCGCACAATACCCTGGTGGGTTTCATGGGCTAGAACAATGAGTCTTTTCTGCAGTGACTCGGGTACGATCAGTCTGTAAGACCCTCTGACGATGCATTCATTCATGACAGCAAGCTCATGGCGGATGTCAAAGTATGGCTGTATGTCAGGATCGAGTGTAGACTTCCGCGACGGCCAGCCTTTCTGTATCTGTGCACGGAGCTTCGTGAGGACTGGGCAGTCAGTGCATTGTGAGCGAAAATCTTCCTCAGACACAGCACTCACGTCAGTGAGTATGGCAGCCACTGACTCGATCTCTTCTGCATATGCAGTGTCAGTTTCAGGCAGCGGGAGTCTCGACAGGCAGTCGGCAACAGGGTTCAGCGTCCCTTTCCTGTATTGAACGTCGTAGTCGAACTCCAGGAGACGAGCAGACCATCGGGCAATGCGGAGACCAGCACGGTTATTGCCTTTGGTAGTCAGCAGCGTGGTAAGTGCTTGGTGATCAGTGCGTAGCAGGAATCTTCGTCCCCACAGCCATGTCCGCCATTTCTCAGCAGCCCAGACGCAGGCTAGCGCTTCCTTCTCGACAATAGAGTATTTCCGCTCTGCATCAGAAAGACTGCGAGATGCAAAAGCAACAGTCTGCTCTGCACCATTACTGTCCAACTGAGTCAAGACTGCACCTATTCCATAATCTGAGGCGTCTGTTGAGACAATGGTTGACTTACTGGGGTCAAACATCACCAGCGCAGTGCTATGCACGATCAGCTGCTTGACTTTCTCGAATGCTGCTTGAGCTGGCTTGCTCCAGTGGAATGAGACATTTTTCCGAAGAAGAGCTCTCATGGGCTCAACGACAGTTGCGTAATTTGGCACAAACTTGCTGTACCATGCACTCAGGCCAAGAAAAGAGCGCAAGGTTGCAGGATCGGAAGGAGACGGTGCATTCAGGATAGCAGCAACGTGAGCGTCATCAGGCAGCAGACCATCTGGTCCAATCTTTTGGCCAAGGAAGCTTAGAATGGTTTGACGGAGTTGGCATTTGTCAACATTGAGTTTCAGTCCAGCATCGTTGATTTTGCGCAACACCGCACTCAGGTTGGCATTATGCTCTGCCTCTGATGATCCGTACGTGATGACATCATCAAGGTAGCATTGCACCCCCTTCATGCCACTGAGAATCTGCATCATCATCTTTTGGAAAGCTGCTGGGGCTGAACACAGTCCATAGGGAACCCGGCGGTACTGGTACAGTCCTTCATGTGTAATGAAAGCAGTGAGCCCCCTACTTTCTTCATGCAGCGGAAGTTGATGATAAGCAGATTTCAAATCCAAAGTTGAGAACATAACCGCGCCACGCAGTTCTGACAGAATGTCCTCGATCAGTGGCAGTGGATGGCTATCCATGATCACGGTCTTGTTGACTTCTCTCAGGTCAACACACATGCGTATGCCACTAGTTTTCTTTTTGGTGACCACGATTGGTGAGACCCATTCAGACGCATCAATTTTCTCAATTATGCCGTGTTTTTCCAGGTCCTTGAGTTCCTCGGAGACAGCATCGCGAACTGAGAGAGGTAAGTGTCGGAGATTCTGTCGCACTGGCTTTGCATCAGGCCGGAGCTTCACTTTGTGCACAAAGTTCCTTGCACATCCGAATGTGGCAGGTGACTCACCGTCATTCTCATGGCGAGTAGGTGGAGCTTTGGTTGGGTGGAGCGTTGCACAGATTTCCGACGCCTGTGTCAGTAACTGTCCTCCTTTAATTTGCAGCTGGAGAGCAGTCACCAGGTCCATGCCCAGTATAGGTGTCCCTGACTTGACTATGTAAAAGTCAGTGGAGGCAGTGCTGTCACTGTGTGTAACATCAGCTCTAAGACACCCTAACACATTCAATTTTTCCTTAGAATATGTCACAAGTTGCACTGTAGGACTATGCAGTTTAACTGAGCTGAAATTAGCATTGTAAACACTCTCAGGTAGTATAGAAACACCAGACCCTGTATCAACTAGCAACTTCACATCACATGCATCAGTAGTATTTGGCACAGTAATATTCACAGGGCACATTAGTTTAGTTGCATCAGCAGTGAAATTATTTTCAACACTCAAAACAAACATTTCAGGCACAGTCACTTCATTAACTGGCTTTTGGGAGGATTTGCATACCCTTGAAAAGTGTCCCACTTTTCCACACTGTAGTATTTGTGGGGAAATAATTACACACGGAGGCAGAGTCAAGGTGAGTGGTCATTTATCGAAGGTACTCTCGTTCTCCTACAGGAATGCACTGCACAGACTGGTGAATAGAGCTACCGTAAGTGCACTAGTATTGCAGCTGTAATTACGGTACAGGATAATTCCTGTCAATCACTACACTCCTCCCCTCTAGATTTTTAACCCTTTAGACTTAACAAACAGCCTGCTATAACAGTCAATGCAGTGCTTAGATTGCTAACATTTACTTACCATAGAGGTCTTCATTAACTTTAGTAGAAACATTCTGAACTATGATCTACTTAACTATTATCTCTACATTATACTTAGAGACTGAGTCTTTCTGGTGCTGTACGCTGCCTTTCAGGATAGCGGCGTGCTGGTTGAACAGCTTGAGGTGGCTCAGCAGCATCATCTTGTTGATCTGTCTCCTCTTCTTGCTCCTCAGGATATGCTGCATAGTCCGTGGCATCTTCACTATCCGTTCCGCTTGGCCAGCTTGAAGCTTTGGATGCGCGCAGGTGATCCACGTGCACTTTGACTTGACGATGACCTACTTGAACATCATAGGTCAGAGGTCCTCTTTGCTTTAGAATCGTTCCTGGTATCCACAGCTTCTTAGGATGTCTGAAGTCGCGAACTAACACCCTCTCCCCGAGACTGAATGTCCGGAGTGTCTTTACGCGCTTGTCATGAGCCTTCTTCTGCTGTAACTGATGTTTGGCTACCACTGCAGACATGTCAGGCTTCAGTAGCGACAGACGAGTGCGTGGTTGTCTCTTTAGAAACATTTCAGCTGGAGTGCGTTCAGTGACTGTGTGAGGAGTGTTTCTGTATGTGAACAGGAACTTCGCAAGGCGATGCTGTGGTGACACCGACTGAGCTTCAAGTCTTGTCCATGCTTTCTTGAATGTTTGCACAGCTCTCTCTACTGCACCGTTGGAGGCAGGGTGGTAGGGAGGTGACAGAATGTGGCGAATTCCGTTGTTCTTGAGAAACGTCTCAAACTCTGCTGATGTAAAGGGCGGGCCATTGTCTGACACCAAAACTTTTGGTAAGCCATATGATGCAAAGAGGTTTCGGAGAAGTTGGGAGGTCTTCTCAGCTGATGTCTGATTGATGGGCAGTACTTCTAACCACTTTGAGTAGACGTCGACTAGTAGTAGGTAGTGCTGCTTGTTGATTTCAGCGAAGTCGACATGCACTCTTTCCCATGGTGATGTGGCCCATGACCAAGGATGGAGAGGTGCTGCTGCTGGTCTGTTCTGCGTGATGTCACATGGAGTGCATTTTCCTACGCAGTGCTCTATCTCCTGATCAATCCCAGGCCACCACAGAAAACTTCTGGCTAACGCCTTCATTCGTGTCATTCCTGGATGTCCATCGTGCAGCTCTGACAGGAGTCTCTTTTGGTACTTGGGTGGTATTATGACCCTTGAACCCCAGAGAACGCATCCCTGGTCTGTAGACAACTCGTCCTTCCTCACATGGAAAGGTTGCAGATCTGGGTTAGGCACATACTTTGGCCATCCTGACAATGTTAGATCTAGGACCTTGGAGAGGATTGGGTCGTGTCTTGTCTCTGTGGCAATGTCAGTTGCTGAGACGGGCAATTCGTCAACATATGACACACAAAACACTCCGCCATCATCGGCGCCCTCTTCTGTGTCACACTGGCATGGCAGACGTGACAATGCATCCGCGTTGGCATGGTCACTGGATCTTTTGTACTGGATGTCGTAATCGTAGGCCAACAGGATTATGGCCCAGCGTTGCATGCGTAGAGCAGCCAGGGTGGGTATGGCAGATTTTGGGCCAAGGATTGTCAACAGTGGCTTGTGATCTGTCAACAAAACAAACTTTCTTCCATATAGATACTTATGGAACTTCTTGACGCCAAATATTATGCTCAATGCTTCTTTTTCAATCTGAGCATAATTTCTCTCGCTTGGTGAGAGTGTCCTGGATGCGAAAGCTATTGGATGCTCTTCACCAGAGGGTAGTACATGGGAAATTACGGCTCCGACACCGTATGGACTGGCATCACATGCAAGTCGGAGAGGTTTCTCCGGATCATAGTGTGCGAGGCATTTGCTGTTTAGGAGACGCTGCTTGCATCCCTTGAATGCGTCCTCACACTGTGTAGACCACTTCCATGGTGTGTCGGCTTGGAGCAATTGATGAAGTGGGTGCAGCACTGTGGACAGGTTTGCCACAAACTTTCCGTAGTAATTAAGCAGCCCCAAAAATGATCTTAACTCGGTCACGTTCTGGGGGGCTGGTGCATTCACTATAGCATCCACTTTACTTTCTGTTGGGTGAAGTCCCTGTGCATCAATTCTGTACCCAAGATACTCCACTGAGTCCTGGAGGAATGCGCACTTCGACTGCTTGATTCTCACCCCGTATCTTTCTAATCTTGTCATCACTTGATCCAATATTTTCAGGTGTTCTTCCTTCGTAGGCGCTGACACCAAGATGTCATCCATGAAGCACACGACCTTGTCCATTCCATGCAGTATTTGGTCCATGGTGTGTTGGAACACTGCTGGAGCTGTAGAGACCCCGTAGGCTAGACGGTGATATCTGAATAGGCCCTTGTGTGTGTTTATGGTAAGGTACTGCTCTGACTCTGGGTCTAATTGCAGTTGTTGGTAGGCAAAAGACAGGTCGATCTTGCTGAACACTGTCCCGCCGGCCAGGGTAGCAAACAGATCCTCAGCATTGGGAAGAGGATACTCTTCTGGCAGTATGCATCGATTGACAGTCACTTTGTAGTCACCACACAGTCTCACTGCTTTGTCTTTCTTTGGTACTACGACAATAGGCGCAGCCCAATCACTCCTTTCCACTTGAGTGACAATGCCGTTCTTCTGAAGGCGTTCAAGCTCTTTTTCCACGGATTCCCGCAGCGCATAAGGCACTGGACGCGGCTTGTGGAAGATGGGCTTGGCATCACTTTGCACTCTTATGGTTGCTTTGAAGTCTTTGATCTTTCCGTAGCCTTCCTTGAACAGCTCTTTGTGCTTTCCTAACACTCCTTGCAGTGAGAGGTGTTCATTTTCCTTGCTTTCATTGAGACTGAAGATTTTTCCCCAGTTCAGCTTTATTTTTCGTAGCCAATTTCTTCCTAGTAATGGCGTTTTGTTTCCCTTCACCACGACCAGGGGCAGTGTCCACTCCTGTCCCTCATGTTTCACTGGCACTTGGATTTTTCCCAACACAGGTATGGTGTCCCCTGTGTATGATGACAGACGAATAGCAGCAGGCTGCAGAGGACGGCTCTTCAGATGCTCATCATAGATGTGCTCTGGGATCAAGGACACCGATGCTCCAGTATCCACTTGCATTTTTACGGCTTTCCCCATCAATTCTAATTCTGCAAAAATGCCGTCTTTATTTCCTTGAGCAGTGTACACTGTGTACAGGCCCAATTCATCGCCCTGACATTCATCTGACTCATCAGTTTCGCCATTTGCAGTCACCATTTGTGCTTTATCATTTTGTTTTTTCTTACAGACTCTTTTCAGATGTCCAATTTTTCCACAGCCGTGGCATGTTTCAGTTCGGTAGAAGCATTCATTTGCCTGATGATTATCCTTTCCACATCTATAGCATTGCTGATTTTTCTCTCTGGAGTAATGCTGTTTAGCTCTTGACTCCCCCTTGTGGCTTTGCCGTGCATTGCTTGCCTTTTTGTTTCTCCACTTTTCACTTGTGGGATTGGAGACTTTATTGACTTCTCCTTTTGGTTTCTCAACATGCTCCCTCATTTCTTTAGTGTCTTTCATTGCCAGTTCGTGAGCAAGTGCAATGTCACAGGCCTTTTTGAAAGTAAGATCTTTGACTGCTAAAAGTCGTTTGTGATATTCTTCCCCTGAGAGACCGCAGACAAACTGATCTCTCAGTGCATCATTCAAAAATTGTCCAAATTCACAAGTGCTTGCTAATTGCTTAAGTGCAAGAAGGTATTCACTCACTGTTTCATTTGTCTTTTGTTGTCTTTTGTAAAATCTGAAGCGCTCTGCAATCAGAATTGGCTTTGGCTTGAAATGCAGAGATAAGGCCGTTGTAATGTCTTTGTATGTCTTGTCTGAAACTTTACTTGGAGCAATTAAATTTTTCAACAGTCCATATTCAGTGGCACCTAGTACACTGAGAAACACATCAGCTTTCTTTCCTGGTGGTATGTCATTTGCAGACAGCCATCTTTCAAAACGTTCCAAGTAGGAATCAAAATCCTCTTTCTTACTGTCAAATTCAGGCACTTTTCCTATCATTCCCATTGACATTTTCTTTCACTTTACAATTTCCCCCTTTCCAGTAGAATTCTTCAGGTGACTCTGTGTTAAACTCCGTTTTCATTTACAGTCTGTTCCTTTGTCCTCTTTCAAAGAACATCGTTTTCTTGCAATTGCGTTACTCACCACAAGATGGCGCCCTTGCACTTCCAAAAAAGCAGCTTTCTCTGGCTAAGCTTAGCTGGATCACAGGTTAGCAATTTTCGGTTTCTTCCAAGCTTGAAAACAGGCGAACTGCTGCAGCTGGGATGAATTTCATTCACTGGAAAGTTTTCTTACTCATTACTGTTGTGGATTCTTTCGTTGGATTTCCTCGTCGCCAATGTAGTATTTGTGGGGAAATAATTACACACGGAGGCAGAGTCAAGGTGAGTGGTCATTTATCGAAGGTACTCTCGTTCTCCTACAGGAATGCACTGCACAGACTGGTGAATAGAGCTACCGTAAGTGCACTAGTATTGCAGCTGTAATTACGGTACAGGATAATTCCTGTCAATCACTACACACACGAGTTGCATTTTGAGTCTTTTGCAGGGCACGACTTGTCATTTGCTTTGTGCTCAGCAGCACCACAGCGGTAGCATGACGTAGCTCCATCCGTTTTACGAGCAGGTTTTTGTTTCGGGTTACGTGCCTTCTTTTGCACGTGCACGGCAGCAACGGGCTTTGTATCAGTCACAGAAATAGTCTTTGCATCGGCTATTGCAGCTTCAGTACGCCTGGCAACATCCAGAGTTTCATCCAGTTTCAAATCTTCCTCCATTAAAAGTCTTTCACGGATGCGCGCACTGTTCGTTTTCTCCACAATTTGATCCCTAAGCATTTCGTCCTCCATTGCCCCAAAATCACATTTTTTCACGAGCTCACGCAATGCTGCGATGTAATGGTCAATTGACTCTCCGACAGCTTGTGCTCTTTGCCTAAAACGGTATCTTTCGGCAACAATGTTCAATTTCGGACTGAAGTGCTTCTCCAAAGCCGCAACGGAGCCATCGTAATTATCATTTTCGAGTGGTAAGGTACTGTATATTCGGTTACCTTCTGTTCCCAAGCAGTGAATCAGCAAGGCTCTCTTCCTCT
Organism: Engraulis encrasicolus; assembly: GCF_034702125.1. NCBI lineage: Eukaryota > Metazoa > Chordata > Actinopteri > Clupeiformes > Engraulidae > Engraulis > Engraulis encrasicolus. The sequence goes on along the minus strand of NC_085860.1, from coordinate 53,041,148 downwards.
CGGCGGGAAATGCACTTCCCCCGATAGCAAGCAGGTAGTTATCGAACAGCTTTTTCCAAGTTGCAAATGGAATTTTCGGTTCGCCTGGGCAGTCCAGGAATGCAGCAGGAGGTTGTAAGGATAGTAGAGCCATTTCAGTAGTTTCTCTCCTTCTCTCGTCGCCACTTTGTTGTGTAGGTTGTTCGGTATCAGACATTAACCACACAGTTGTATATGGAACAGAGGTGCTTTATCTCATTACTTCACTTCATGAATCACATTACATTTCTTCATCATGCCTATTTATAGTGAGCGTCCCACTAGCGCCCCTCAGTGTCCTGGATTCCTAATAACACATTAAACTGAGTATATGCATTAAACACATTGCATATGGACACAACAGCTTTTTTAGCCAAAAATCGTAGCATGTAATCCAATGGCGGTATTAAAATGATATTTCGATCACCTTCGAGTTGTGCCTCGAGCTCCACATATGTCGTTTCTGATATTTTTGTTTCATTTTTCGTACGAACCCCCAAACGTTTTAGAAAGCTCTTCACATTTTTCATGCAGACGGCCTCGGAACAAAACATTGATACTTCTGCATGAAAAATCTTTATCTAGCCTCTTAAACAGCATATTTGCACCCCAACGCATATAATGACTGAGATCACAAGATATTTACTCGCTACCATGTTGTTAGATGGTCAGCTTAGGTCCCGTGAAATGCGGAACTGAGGGGCGGGACTTTCCAGCTCTATGGCACTGACTGGGCGTGTCTTTAGGAGTTTGTGTCCACTTCAGCTGAGGGGAGTCAATCAGGGTTCTCAGAAGTGAGTCGACATTAATCGACAAAATCAGCAAGTGTGAGAAGTAGCAAGATTTTTTTTATTAACCTGCTTTGGTTAGGAGGGTTCAGGAGGCGTAGCCATGGGTGACTGTGGCCGTATCCCAATGTCACAAATGACTCGACTTGAGACTTGACTTGCCAATATTAGGAATGACTTGTGACTTGACTCGACTTGTACGCTATTGACTCAAGACTTGACTTGACAGTTTTAGCTTGCAATGACTTGCAATAGCATTCCAAGTCATCTGAATATATTAATTATTTTGCATTTGTGTGTGAAAAAATGCATTAAAGAAAGAAAAACTAAACGATTTACCCTAAAACAGTACCAGTAGGCCTACTATTTTTGTTTAGAACCCCTTACGAAAAGCGTCCATGTTTTTACTGTAACCATAGTTTTACTGTAGTAACCATAGTCTTTCTATACTCTGAACCATCCATAGTAACGCTATGGCTTATCCATGGGTTTTTTTTGGTAACCATGAAAACCGTGGTTCCTGACTAACCATGGATCATGGTTTTTAATGGTTTTCATGTTTTTTTTCAGCATGGTTTGTGTCTAAGGTTTAACCATAGTCACAAAGCATGGTAAAAAAAACATGGTTAATTGTGGGTTGCATGGTCACCCAAAGGCAACATGAAAACTTGTTTGCAGCCATGGTGTAATGGTTAGGGAGTTGGACTAAAGATCACAGAGTGGCAGTATACAGTATATTGGGGTCAGGGGCCCTTTCCAGTCTGGCAAAAGCTGTCGGCGGCCCTGCCTGCTTACATCCTGTAGCGTTCCTCTCAAATGTCACACTGAGGTGCCTTCATTCCCTCCATTCTGCAGTGTCCACATGCGGTGTCACACTGACGTCCTTCACACCTCTCCTGTGCCCTTATCAATTGTCACCCTGATGATTATACGCCCCCTACATCTTTTCGTGCCCTCATGAACTGTTATCCTGATCCTGAACAGTCATCTTTTAGTTAGACATTAGATGTCCCCGTCACGCTTCTTCTTCTTTTTAAAAAAAAAATTAAATTTAAAAATCTTTTTAGGGCATTTTCAGCCTTTATGATAAGTGCAGTGAAGAGTTGGGCAGGAAGTGAGTGGGGAGAAAGAGATGGGGAAGGGTCGGCAAATAACCTGATTTACATCATCTGGCTGCGTTCGGCTACGTCACGCGGGGGCGTTCCCATGCCTAAAGCATATCAGATGGTAAGAATCAGGTAAGTTGGCAAAGGGCCCGAGCCGGAATCGCACCCGGATCAGCCGCGTAGTAGACGAGTGCCCCACCGTTAGCACCATGTTAGGGCCATCCCATCCCACTTCTTCTAACACACTAGCCTGCTTAAGATAGGGAGCATAATTTAGGGCAGTGATTTTCAACCTATGGGCCGGGACCCACTAGTGGGCCCTGAAGGTATTCCAAGTGGGCCTTGAAATCATTTTCTACAAATTATAATCATATTTTGGTGTGTGTTGCTATTGATTTATTTGAGTTTTATTCTTTATTGGGTCAGAAGTGGGCCCTGAACATTTGTGACAATTTCGAGTGGGCCCTACGTTGGATATGGGGGGGGGGGGGGGGGGGGGGGGGGGGGGGGGGGGGGGGGGGGGTGGGGGGCCTTTCAGATGATTTTGTCCCAGGCCCAACCAAAGCTGTCAGTTGCCTGAGTCTTCGTATTGAGTGTCACTCTGATGTTCCTCTGTCTTCACAGTGTCAGGATGAGGGGCAATTTTGTACCTTGTATCTTTCTGTGTCCCCGTGAATTGCTGCACTTACAACTCTTCGTTGGCCCCATCATTTAGAGTCTCCTCATCGAATATCACCTCATCGATGTTCCCGAGTAGCCATATCTTTTAAGTGTCCATGATCGGCTGACACCCTGCCCTCGCATTTCTTCGTTCCAACATGTTTTAGTAGTTGTCATCAAGTGTCACCCTCTGATTTCTCCGTCCCCACATCTTTTAGCGTTGTCATCAGATGTCAACCTGACGTTCCACACTCTCCTCATATTTTATGGTCCTGATCGAGTGTCAGACTGTTGAGGTTTGTACGTATATCTTTTCGGTGTCATCATCAAGTATCACCTTCCACTTCTTTCCACGTCCGCGAAGGGGAGAGAAGTCTCCCCACCCCACTTCAAAACCGGACCCCCAGCCCATATCAAACACACACTTTTACTGTGACATGACTAAAGATACACTGACAACCCTAATGATGGCACACAGCACGGCAGTCACCAAGTTCCAGGCATACCAGACATGCAAAGCTTCCCTGATGTGCATATTGCACAGAGAATAATGCCAAGGTACTGGGGCTTTGCGCCTTGACTTGTCAGTACCCGGTGATGCCACATTTTTCGGCTCAGCCCTTTCCGAGATCTGAGCTATTCTATGGGGCAGCGTTTGTTTATATTTAATCTTTTTTTAACATGGGCCTACTCCAAATATTTTCCCAAAAAGGTACCGCTGTTTGCTAGTTGTCTGCTGATGTTGTATAACCTTTTGGATGTTTTTGGGAATAAATAAAAATGTTTTTTTTTTTTTTTCTTAAATGCAAACAAAGCGCTGCCTCCATTACAATGACCAGGATCTCGGAAAAGGCTGAAGAAGAAGACCAAAAAAATCTCAGGTACTGACAAGTCCAGGGTAGTGTGAGCATTACAACTGCATGTTAAAATTGACTGAACTGGTCCTTTAAACCTGTCTCAGTTGAGCAGTTGGAAGTACTTCATTTTTTATGGATCCAATTTGGAGGGCCATTTAAAAAATAAAGAGATAGCTGGTCCCAGAATTTGGTGTATTGCCAAAAAAAAAGCACGAGCAGGTCCAGGCCACTGCACATTATCCCCCACCCTCAAAAAAAAAACAAAAACAAAAAAAAAACGTTTTAAGAAACATAAGCAGGCCTGGACTGGTAATCTGGCACACAGGGCATTTCCCAGTGTGCCAACAGTCCTCAGGGGTAGATACTATTGGGTTTCTCTTATTTTCTTAGACACTGCCCCTTTTTTGGTCCCATTCGAGCCCTGTCCATAACACGATGTTTAAATGTTATTAGGATCTTCCTTAGACATCTACATACATGCTGTGGGAATCTACTGTAGCATCAGAGCAACAGTTTGATCCCATGAGGATTTCCAGAAGACATTAAGAGATAGTTACTGTAGACAGGGGCGGATATAGCCGCTTTGGGGGCCTTGGCAAAATACAAACAAAAACTCATTATATAAGAGTTTTGTCTCATATAGATATTTGATTACTTACTCACATAAGTGACATTAAGATCAAGCCTGCATTTTTGGGGTGTTTACTGCGACTGGTGTGACAGTTGTGGGGCCCATATGGAGGACAGATTTGGTCGGGGCCCTGGAAAATTGCCTAGGTTTGCCTAATGGAAAGTCCGCCTCTGACTGTATAGCCATGCTGTGGGAATCTATTGTATAGCCATGGGGCTCCTGTCCTGGTCGTAGACAGTCACGGCTGGGCCGGAGGAGAAATAGGGCCCGGGCACTTTTGGCTTAAAGGGGCCCCTCATGGG
>NC_085860.1:53021786-53026786 GCF_034702125.1 Engraulis encrasicolus | reverse complement strand
AAGGGGGGGTCAAACGGGTCAATCGTCCAGGGCCCATGGAGAGAGGGGCCCCAGAATTGGGTTCTCATTACATTGTAAGCATTAAATTAACTTTTATCACCACCAGACAAAATAGCTAATAGATGTTTATCTTATTAGGCAAACGCACAATCACCAAAGTGTCAAAAGGTCAAAGTGGCTGGTACGTTTTTTTTTCTACCAGCCAGCCAAACTGAATTTTTATCAGCATTTGGCTAGTTGGCTAGTCTTAATTTAAAGCCCTGATTGTAAGTATTGGCTGGGGGGCGTTCAGATTACTTCAGTGGCCCTGGTATCAGTGGCACTCGTAATACCACAGCAGTTGGACAGGGCTGATGATGGAGGCCTTCACTCCACTCTACTCCCACAGGTGGCAGCACATGGATACATGCAGGGCCCGCTGGCAGCTTTTGCTGGGCCCAGGACAAAGTCACCTGAAAGGGCCCCCCCATCCAACACATATCATGTATTGAAAACCCAATTTTGGGCCCCCTCTCTCCCTGCACCCTGTATGGGTGGTAGGTTGACAGTGAGTGCTTTACTTTGGGATACCCATGCCATCCATGAACAAGTCCGACAGGCGGACAAAGATGCGTCCTTCTACGTACTGCTGCCTTGTGGACACAGGAGGTAATTACAATTGAAAGAATGCGTTTCAGACGGACATACCCTCTTATAGAGGTGCTAGGACGCATCTAAAAAGCGGCCCCGATTGTTCAAGCATCCCTCAGACTTGCTCCAGCCGTTTCAAGATTAGGTGCGGGAACGGGAACCAGCACAGTTCTCTGTTGGCCTGAATTTGCCACCACTCACTCACTCACTCTTAGGGTTTTGGACTTTGTGTTTCTGTGTTTGACTTTTTCTGCCATGTTACATGTGTTTTCAGGGTCTAGTCTACGGTCTCTTGTGTTTGCCTCATGTTTGCCTTTGTGGAGTTTCTGTGCCACCCCTTGTTTTTCCCTGCCCTTGTGCTTTAGTTCTGTTGCCTCCATGTGCCTTTGTTTACTTTCTGCGTGTTTTGATCTCCCATGTGCTTCAGTTTGTTTTCCTGTCTAATGTTGGTCTCCACCCCTTGGCCCTAATTGGTTTCCCTAGTGTTTTCACCTGCCTCGTTGTCCCTGTCCGCTTCTAGTTCTTGGTTATAGTCCTCACCTGTGCCTTGTTGTCTTCTGTGCTTTTTGTGAGTTCATCTAATTGTCTCCTGATTAGTCCCCTGTGTCTTGTTAATTAATTTCTGTGTATTTAAGCCCTAGTGTGTCTCTTTGTCCTTGCTGCGTCGTTGTCGAACCTTTGTAGAACCTTGCTGTGTCCCTGTAAGTACTGTCTGTAGTCTTGATTATTCGTAAATCTTTCGTGTCCCTATCTTGCCTTAGTCTTTCTTGGTTTTCCCCATGTGGGTGTTTTTGTTTGTACTCTCATCCCCGTATTTCAGTGTTTTTGTAGTCTTTTGTTTCAAAATAAAACCCCCTTTTATCGTCATTCTGGTTCTCTGCGTGCTGCACTTGGGCTCCAACCCGTGATATCCTGACACTCACTCACTCACTCACTCACTCACTCACTTTCTCACTCACTCACTCACAAAGTTCTCTGTTGGCCTAAATCTGCCTCCAGTCACTCATTCACTCACTCACTCACTCACTCACTCACTCACTCACTCACTCACTCACTCACTCACTCACTCACTCACTCACTCACTCACTCACTCACTGGTTTACTCTCTCACCAGTTTACTCCCTCACATTCCCACTCACCCACTCTCCCACTCCAACATGCTTGGCTCGGGGTGACATTGCTGTGGCTACATAACTGCACATCAGCACTCGCAATCTACAAAGTTATCAGTAAAAGTTTTATTATTACCGCAACACCACCAGGCCCCAGCCCTGTGGAATGGGACTTCAAGGGGCTTAAGGACTATTGCACTGACCCTCAGCTGACATCATTTCATCGACATTTCATCAGCAGTAACACAACTGGAAAACATAACGTTCACGTCAGTCCTCCTTTTTATGTGGCCATTAAAATGCCAGAGAGGCAGAAGCAGAGCTGGACAAGGAAACTAATTTGAGGCTGCAAGCCAACCTCTTTTGACACAATATACTGTATTATTACAGTCATGAGTTAGCGGTTAGGGCATTAGACGAGTAGTCTGGTTCGTCTCTCAACCTGCAAGGTTCGTGGGGGGAGTAATTAACCAGCACTCTCCCTCATCCTCCTCCATGACTGAGGAACCCTGAGCATGGTACCATCCCGATGCACTACTACCTTTTGTGTGCCATTGTGGGCTGCCCCCTTTGCACGGATGAGGCATAAATGCAATTTGCGTTGTGTGCAGTGCGCAGTGTTCACTTGTGTGCTGTGAAGTGCTGTGTCACAATGTCAATGGGACTTGGAGTTTCCCAGCTGGGCTTTCACTTTATGTATGTACATCACAATGGGGTCCAGTCCAGACTACAGTGACTTTATACCATTACAAGTCAGTGTACCCTGACCAGGGAGGATGCTGTAATGCAACACCCTAACACAGTGGTTCTTAACCTGGGGTACGAGCAGCCCCTGAGGGTGCGCCAGAGATTTCAGGCGGTAGTGGTGTCAACAATGATCGATTCGGCGATCCGAATCGATCCGGGGCATGGACGATCCAGATCCAGATCCGGCAAGTTCCAGAATCAATCCGGCAATTTTTTTAAGTTTCAATTACTTCCATGGATATTTCGGGAGCAAATGAATGGTAAATTAAATAAAAACACTTCAAAACATTGCAAGACTGATACAGACTGATACAGAAAACAGCCAATAAATTGTTGCTCAGTATCTGACTACTTGTAATTCCTCATCATGGCTGAACATTTGCTTTGCGTTCAGTAGAAATGTAATGCATTGCAATGCATTGTAGAATTGAATCGAATCGGATTGGATCTAATAGAATCGAATCGAATCGGATCTACTACCTCCCGAATCGTGATCGAATCGGATCGTGAGGGCAGTGCCGATCCACACCACTATCAGGCGGTGCGCAGAATTTTGTTTGTGTTGAGGTTGTAACATCTTCTGGTGAACATAATAATTAGGACATATCTAAACCAAATTAAAGAATATATTAGTCTTCATGTAAATTCATTCAAGTATTGAGTAATGTCTGAAGCAAGAATTTTTCTAATTAATCACTTAAATATTTTTTTGTGTGCGTATACGTATAGCAGTTGGCCCTGGCGCCTGGAGCTGCATTACGCAACATTCAGGCTCATGAGATTTGAGACAACTTTATTACAAATTTATTTGAGAAGAATGACCACATTCTAATGAAATAGCGTTTAAATGCAACTTAGTACATATTTGTATGCTTGCTTCAAAAGCAGTTGACCAAGACGCAAAATACTCGCGGACAAACTCAATGAGACGCTCTTAAAAGTTGCTGCCATTGTCGTTTTCATATCAAGAACACGCGTGGAACTGCGCAGCCTATCTTACGATCGCCCCCAGCGAGTTTGAAGATAGCCTATTGCACCTGACGCACGCATTTGGCTGCCGTGTCCAACGCGCGCGAAATTGATATTAAATACGCATGTTAACGCGTTCATGAACGAATCGTGCACGCGCTCGCGTATCTTGCAGCAAGCATACCAGCACCTTAAGACTTTTGGGCTGTATGAACAGTCTATTGGTAGCTCAACTCAACAAAGCAACCCATCTCACCAGAAGCCTGGAGTTGAAGTTATTCAGCCTCCCGTATTTAAAGAAAGCGAGCAGAGACGAGGGACGCCAGAGGCAGAGGCAGAGGCAGAGGCGGCAGGACTCTTGGAGAGGAGAAGAGAGGAGAAGAGAGCAGGACTCTTGGAGAGGAGAAGAGAGGAGGACAGGTGGAGAGGAGAAGAGAAGAGAGGAGAGCAGGACTCTTGGAGAGGAGAAGAGAGGAGAAGAGAGGAGGACTCTTGGAGAGGACTTTGTTGTTTTCTTCTCTTCTCTTCACCCGAGCAGCTGCCGACTCTGCTTTGCTGTGGCTGGATGGAGACCATGATGGTGGAATGCTTGTGGCTTCAGTGCTCAGACACACACACACACACACACACACACACACACACACACACACACACACACACACACACACACACACACACACACACACACACACACACACACACACACGCACGCACGCACACACGCACACACGCACGCAACGCACGCATGCACACACACACGCTCGCTCGCACGCACGCACGCCCACACACACACACACACACATGCACACACACACACATACACAGCTGGGAAGACAAACACAAAGACTTGGCTCTGCCCTGGCAGGCCCCAAGATGATGATGGGAGGACCCAGCCAGAGCCATCAGAATGTGTGTGTGTGTGTGTGTGCTTGCGTGTGTGTGCGTGTGTGTGTGCGTGTGTGTGCGCGTGCGTGTGTGTGTGTGTGTGTGTGTGTGTGTGTGTGTGTGTGTGTGTGTGTGTGTGTGTGTGTGTGTGTGTGTGTGTGTGTGTGTGTGTGTGTGTGTGTATGTGCGTCTATGTGTGTGCATGCATACGTGTGTGCGTGTGTGTGTGTGTGTGTGTGTGTGTGTGTGTGTCTGTGTGTCTGTGTGTCTGTGTGTATGTGGGAGGGCACAGCTATGCCATCAGTGGCCTTATATTACGGCATGTTAGTGATTAGAGGAATAGGGCTGGCTACCGGCCACTCCAGATCTTTTGAACCAGGAGAAGAGAAGAGGATCAAACAGGGCCGGTTCTAGGCAATTTGGTGCCCTAGGCGAGCACCAATGTTTCCTTTTTGTGGAATTTGACATTGGCATCTGTAAACATAATGTCATACATCTGATCGAGCATAGCTGATCTTGTACCATGTTTATATACTGAGTGCCCATTAAATGTAACGTTTAATGCTTTATTTAGCTTTAATATTGTAATTGTGTGGGTTTTGTTGCCCCCCCCAGGACATTTGGTGCCCTAGGCCAGTGTTTCCCAACCAGGGGTAC
>NC_085860.1:52976786-53014286 GCF_034702125.1 Engraulis encrasicolus | reverse complement strand
GGCCTATGAATGCTTTGGACTGTGATGATGGCTCCAGTGGTGTAGTCTACTTTTTGAAGTGGGTATACTGTATATTTGAGCATTTTTTGATGTGTGTATAGTCTACTGTATATATTTGTGCTATTGTAAATAATGGATCAATCAATTTTAAGTGGGTATACTGTAATCCCTGAAATTTTGAAATGGGTGCGTATACCTGCGTTTTACGTAGACTACACCACTGGCTGTGCATTTCATCAAGGTGTAGGCTACAATTCTCCACTTCAGGTTGATATTTTGACAACACTAATGCACTAATGTCCACATGTAGTACGACTGCAGATTTCGTGGCTTTTGTCTTTTTGGTTAGGAAACCATGTTGTTCGCTTAGTTTTTTTTTTTTTTTTTAAAAGAGGGCCGCCAAGGGGAAAATTCTCCCGGTGGGAAAAGGTGGGCCACTCCGCCCCTGCCCTGCGCCCACTGAGCTGTATGCTTCTCGTTTTCTCCGTCATTTTCAATGATTGAAAAGGTCTAATTTGACTGTAGGCAACGCAGTTTCAATGAGCAGTAGTTGCAATACCTACTCTGGCCACCATCCTACACAGTGCACCTTTAAGGCAATTCTGGGCCAGACCGGGGACACCAGACGCCAAGCATTACTCACCCAGAAACACAAATCAGGGGTGCTCTCCTCTAATTAAGTTTGAATTAATTCAATATTTTCCAGAGAGTAGGACCAAAAGACTGTTTCAAAGACTTGCCAATATGAGTGTCAAATCAGTTTTGAATTAACACTGCCCGAATGCCATTTGAATAGCCATGTACAGTAGTGATCAGTCGACATTTTGTGACCTTTTTTTAAGGGCTTTTTTGCCTTTTTTGACAGGACAGTGGAGGAGAGACAGGAAATGAGCGGGGAGAGAGAGACGGGGAAGGATTGCCATGACCTGGGCCGGAAATGAACCCTGGTCGCCAGCATGATGATGATGATGATGATGGTGGTGGTGGTAGTGATGGTCCTTTTAACTTCTTAACTTATTGACTGACTTATTTATTATTGTTCTAGCAATCTCTCCTCCTTTTTATGAAGCTGCTAATGCACTTTTTACAAATGAACTTTCACTTTTACTAATGTACTTGTTGTTTTTAACAGAGATATTTCTATTTTTTTAACATCTCTATTTTTTATCTATCTTATGTATAATTTTTAACCTCCTGGTCCTGTGTTGTATGTATGCTGTCTGCTGTTTTTGCACAATCTGTATGTTACTGCTGCAACAAATGAATTTCTCCGTGGCGGGATAATAAAGGGCATACTATATACCCACTGCCCTACCATTAGGCCACGGCAGGGCAGACATTTTGTGACCTGTGTTTTGAATTAATACTGCCCGAATGCTAGCCTATTTGTAAAGCCATGCAGGGCTCTGAATTAACACCAGCCAGCTAGTGGTGAATTTTCAGTTTGGCTGGTAGAGAACAACTTACTAGCCACTTTGACTTATTAGTGAGTGTATGTTTGGCAGTAAAATAGCATCTACTTGCCATTTTGGCTGGTGATGAAAATAGTTAATTTAGAGCCCTGAAGCCATGTACAGTAGTGATCAGTCGACATTTTGTCACCTGTGTTTCGTGTTAATTTGGTGTATGTTGTCTGTTTATACGGTATTCTTGCGGTGGGCAAACTAGAATACCTCGTGCTGTTGCGGTGGATGCCAAAACCCACTGAACAACAGTGAAACAGAATTATGGTGCCATACCACCAAACCCACTGAACAACAGTGAAACAGAATTATGGTGCCATACCACCAGCGGAGCTAATTGTACGTTTCCTTTTTTATTTTCCCCCCCCCCTTCCCAGACCAAACATGCTTCACTCTGTTTAGTGTAATGAGAAGCTATTTGTTTGGAGGCTCTTAAAGTGTGTAGTTAGCACCAGTATAGCAGAATTAAGGGGTTTATAAACAGTCCGTAGACGCATACACCCGCACGCAGGCACGCAGGCACGCAGGCACGCAGGCATGCATGCACACTGGCATGCACACGCACATGCATGCAGGCACGCACGCATGCACAGGCACACACGCACGCAGGCACGCAGGCACGCAGGCACGCAGGCATGCATGCACACTGGCACACAGGCACGCACACACGCAGGCATGCACACGCACATGCATGCAGGCACGCACGCATGCACAGGCACACAGGCACACAGGCATGCAGGCACGCACGCATGCACAGGCACACAGGCACACAGGCACACAGGCATGCAGGCATGCACGCATGCACAGACACACAGGCACACAGGGACGCACACACGCATGCACACACACACGCATGCACACACACACCCATAGACGCCCCCACAGATGCACAGTGGTGAACTCAGGGACCCCTGGAGGAGAGCTGGTTAGGTGAGGTTCTAGTATTTGGTGCCTGTGTGGAGGGCCGCTGACAACTCTGCTTGAGCCTGGTACAAAGTATTCTAAAAAGCCCCCTCCACTTCGTACATACAATGCAATGAGGACCCAATTCGGGGCCCCACCACGTCTCCCTGGGCCCTGGACACCCCCCACCCCTACCCTTCGACTTCCCTGTGGGGAGAGCGGCCTGGTTGTGGGCTGGACTGGGGGAGAAATAGGGCCCGGGCACTTTTGACTTAAAGGGCCCCCTCATAAGTAGCGGTGCAGAACTGGATCACCGGTGCCCGGCACCCTTGTGGGCCCCTATTTTCAGAAATGTAAAAAAAATATATGTATACATATTTCAAAAAAAGTTTTAGAAATACCAACGCACACATCTTCTTTGTAATTAAAATGTCTTTATTCTGTTGGGCATAGCATGATTAAAATACTTAGACGTGTTTCAGCATGAAGCCTTCATGAGGAAGTGATATATATATATATATATATATATATATATATATATATATATATATATATATATATCACTTCCTCATGAAGGCTTCATGCTGAAACGCGTCTAAGTATTTTAATCATGGCACACAGTATATATATATATACACACACACACACACACACATATATTTGTTTTACATTAGGGGCCCACAAGGGTGCAGTGCCCACTGGGAAATGCCCGGTATGCCAGATGGCCAGTCCAGGCCTGGTTGTGGGCCATATTCTGGGTGCCTGTGCTGTGTGGGAATACCCGCATTCAAGACATTCCAGTGGCTTCTGAGTGGGCAGTGAGAATTGCAGAGGCTGTGCTGCGCGAACTAGACCCTTTGCATGTATGCGTACAGTATGTGTGTGTGTTTTTCTCATTGTATGTGTGCATTCTCACTCTATTCTCACTTTATTTGTGTTTGTGTGTGTGTTTGTCCATGTGTGTGCGCGTGTGCGTGTGCGTGTGCGTGTGTGTGTGTGTGTGTGTGTGTGTGTGTGTGTGTGTGTGTGTGTGTGTGTGTGTGAAGTAGCTCACAATGCCGGGATGTGCGGTAAGTGTGGAATGCAAGGCAAGGCCGCTGTATCTGCCTGCCTGCTCCCACCCAACACTTCAAGACTTCTCTGGATGTGTTTATTCAGATGCTGTGACTGAATGGCTGAAAGCCACCCCCCCACACCACACACACATACACACACACACACGCATGCATCCACGCACGTATATACACACGCGCACGCATACACAATCACACAGACACACACACACACACACACACACACACACACACGCACGCACGTGCGCGCAGGCTCGCACGCACGCACGCACGCACACACACACACACACACACACACACACACACACACACACACACACACACACACACACACACACACACACACACACACACACACACACACACACACGCACACCCCTTATCCCTCTCCATTTTTCCTCATGAAAACACACACACACACCCACAGGCACGCAAGCACACATTATTTTCTGTCTCTCCCTCTGAGTGTGTGTCTGTCAGATCACAGTGCAGGCTAAAGGTAGTGCAGTATGAGATAACAACACATGATGAGAGTCTAATTACCCTCTAAAGCAGTGGTTCCCAACCAGGGGTACGTGTACACACACCTCAGGGGGTACTCAAGATATATATTTTTCCTGTAATGTTCAATTATGTGTATAATGTCTTGTGTATGTTTTGTATTTGTGTATTTATGTAAGCTGACAGACACCTTAATTTCCTTCAGGATTAATAAAAGTACTCTACTCTACTCTACTCTACTCTCTACTTGGAAAAATGTAATAATAGCAAATATATGAAGTGTAGTCACATTGGGGAACTGATATAGAGCATGAGTGAGGGGGGTACTCATCAATATGACAAAATTGCTTAGGGGGTACGCAGGATAAAAAAGGTTGGGAAACACTGCTCTAAAGCTCAAGGCTTGCTATCACCACAAACTGACATCCAAGAATGCTGAAGAGGAGGAGGAGGAAGAGGAGGAAGAGGAGGAGGAGGAAGAAGAAAAGATGAAAGGGGAGAAGGAGGAGGAGCAGGAGGAGGAGCAGGAGGAGGTGGAGGAGGAGGAAGATGAGGAAGAGGAGGAGGAAGAAGATGAGGAAGATGAAAAGAGGAGAAAGAGGAGACAAAGAGGAGGGGGAAGAAGATGAGGAGGTGGAAGAGAAAGAGGAGGAGGAGGAGGAGGAGGAGGAGGAAGAAGATGAGGAACATGGGTAGAAAGGGAAGGAGGAAGAACAGAGCGGAGGTGGAAAAAGAGGAGGAAGAGAAGGAGTGGTAGAAGAGATGGAGAAGGAGGAAGCAAAGAGAGAAAAAAACAAAACAAACAAACAACTGACCAGGGGTGAATTTCTCGAAACCAAAGTTGCTTACTACATTAGCTACTTTGTTGTTTTTTAATGCATTTTCCCATTGACAACTACCGAAGTTGCTAACAGGCTAACAACTTCCCTTTTGAAAAATGCACCCCAGAGCAGATTCTCCAAGCCAAATCCTCTTTTGTAGAGCTCTCCAAGGTCACGGTCAATGGCAGTGGAGGGAGCATGAGGTGACTCGGGATATGATAGTGCAGTGATTCCCAACCTATAGGCCGGGGCCCACTGGTGGGCCCTGAAGGTATTCCAAGTGGGCCTAGAAATCATTTTCCAAAAATAATAATCATATTTTGTTGTGTGTTGTTGATTTATTTGAGTTTTATTCTTAATTGGGTCAGAGGTGGGCCCCGAACATTTTTGACAATTTCGAGTGGGCCCCAAGTTGAAAAAGGTTGGGAACCCCTGTGATAGTGTCCTTGCGGACTTATAGGGGCATTCCATTGAGTAGCCCCTTAATGCACACTGTAGTACCTCCTGTGGCACGCTGTAATAGACATTGAAAGTTAACTACTATAGTAGTACACTACTATGACGTGCACGGGGCCTTTATTAATACATTAAGACTTTGTCATTGCCACTCTGATAACAGGTATATTTATAATGCTGTGTCTTAAGGGGCTAAGGTTGTAATCATTTTTTTAAAAACTATGTTATAGCTTGAACAATTGGGGTCAAAGTCAGTTTTAGCCACCCATTTTACTAGACAGACCACCAAAGTCATGACCTACTGAATATGTTTTAAATGAAGGCGTATAAAAAGTGCACCAAAATATGGTTTGCAGTGGTCTGAAAGTGTTCTGAATGAATGAATGTATCACTGACAGACTCATTTCCTTAGCACAATTCCTGAGAGAGAGAGCGAGAAAGGGAGAGAGAGAGAGCGAGAGAGAAAGAGAGAGAGAGCGAGAGAGAAAGAGAGAGAAAGGGAGAGCTTGGAGAGGGAGAGAGGGAGAGAGGGAGAGAGGGAGGGAAGGAGAGAGAGAGAGAGAGAGAGAGAGAGAGAGAGGGAGAGCGAGAGAGAGAGAGAGCGAGAGAGAGAGAGAGAGAGAGAGAGAGAGAGAGAGAGAGAGAGAGAGAGAGAGAGAGAGAGAGAGAAATATACCCACTTGCCTGATGTTTATTCAGCTTTAATACATATTCGGGTGGGGAAGCCACAACTAAGAGAAAGAAGAAAGGAGACAGGGGGGGGGGGGCAGTGTGAGAGAGGACTTCACACAGATTGTTTATATACAAAGGAAAATGGGTCATTTTCTTGACTAGGAACTGAAAGGCTTCTTTTTTTTCTGAGACAAAAATAAATGGCAGAACAGCCCCCCCCCCCCCCTCCACTCCTCTCCACCTCCCTCCACTACACATTTCCTCACACTGTGATACAGTATATACAGTATCTTCTGTTTCCTGCTAGACAAAATAAAAACAGAACCCCACAAGTCTATTAAAACTAGAAAATTGATGTGATCTCTTCACTATGACCCTGATGTGACTGGAAATTTAGTTCACTCAAACAATGACTGCTTTGAGTAGAAAGCAGTAGTGTGTCAATAATAGGGTAAATGTTTTTTTGTTTTTTTTACCTTGATTATTAGTTGGTTTGTATAGTTAACAGCCCAACTCAAAATCAGTCATGATCAAAAGTGACCAAGGCGAAAAATGAGTTGAGCAGTTTCGCTGTGGACACATTTTGCTTGATTCCGCTTATCAACATTCTCATTGGCTAACCCACATGCGCATCATAGCTCATTACCATGAAGCTAACTGGATTTCAGCTTCTATTTTTCACTTAAGTTCACTAGTGCCGTTGAATCCACTCTATTCATGCAATTGGCTGACTCTTCATTGGTTAACAGTGTCTTTTGCCAATGTGGTCACTTTTGGTCTGATTGCACCGTACATTCTTGGAGCCATTTAGACCAGTGGATCTCAACGTGGGCTCTAGGGGCCCCTGGGGGTCCGACTAGGGGTGGGCGATATGGCAGAAATGTTGTATCACGATTTTTTAACATGAAATCTCGATTTCGATTTTTTATCACGATCTTCCATCCAAAAAATAAAAACAACAAAAAACAACTTTCATATACTTGCAATTTGTAATTTGCAGTCAATAAAATGTTAACACACTGATGATACTCTCATAAAGTGTAAAATTGGAATACAATAATGTAAAGAATAAAGTGAAGACAACAACACAAGTGAGAACATGTCACTCTGATACTGATAATAAACATCCTCACTGCAAGACGATCTACACGATTTCTCCACTTTGGCTGATTCGAGACGATCTTTTATTCAATATCGCGATTCACGATTTAATATTGTCATATCGCCCACCCCTAGGTCCGACCGTGAAAAAGTTTGTTGCAATGCAAAACCTACAGTACACTGGTATAGCACCATGTACAGGGCCGGAATTAATGCACAGGCTATATATGGCTGCAGCCTAGGGGCCCCCACCTGCCAAGGGGCCCCTGCTTGGCCAAAAGTGAAAAATTGCTGGATTGTGACAAGATGCAGCATTGGAAATTGTAAGAAATTGTATCTGTTGTGTTCAGTATAGTTGGTAGACATGTTATACTCAATTCCTAGCTCGTAATTGTGACACAGATTATGTACATTTGTCATGAAATTTGCCTTCTGAGGGGCCCCACAGCAACCTGTAGCCTAGGGGCCCCAGGTCATGTTAATCCGGCCCTGACCATGTACTACCATTAGTGAAACAGCCGGCCTGACCTGAAGAAATACACACTGCTCATACATAGGACCCATTTTGCATTAAAATGAGTTTACCAAACAATCATAGTAACTGTCATTTTCGGTGCAATTTTTAAAAAGTGGTCCATTTCAGGTCCCCGCCCAAAAAACATTAGAGAACGACTGAATGAACAGGTTTCGATCTCGAAGGGCATCCTCCCTCCATGTCCCCTGCACGGTCCTCCTCTTGTGAGCAGACCCAATGACCTGGGCCCCAACCACCACTGTTGCCAGATTTATCTGACCAAAATCCGCCCAAAAGGTTCTTAAAAACCGCCAAAATGCGCCACAAATTGCATTGGTTTATATGGGCACAAAACGGCTTAAAAAAACGCCAAATGGCCATTTTTTCCCGTTTTTACCCGTAGACGGCCATCCCAAGTAGCCCAATTGGGCGGGCAACCGCCCAATCTGGCAACACTGCCAACCACAACAGTTAAGCAACATTCCAGCAACACAACATGGTAAACATTGTTTTGTTTTCCTGTAGCGGTTTGGTATTTTGAGGCTTTGTTGGGGGATTAAGACACATAACGGCATCTTGATCCTGCTGTAGACGTGAGGTAACGAACTGAAAAGACATTAATTCAATGTGCTATTTATTTTATGTGGCTCACATATATTTCTCATTTTGATGAACATTGACACTATTCGAGTGATAATTAATCCACATTGTTGCTGCCAAGAAATCATCCACTATTTTCCATGCTGTGCCCTTTAATGACAGAGGGGAGAGAGAGAGAGAGAGAGAGAGAGAGAGAGAGAGAGAGAGAGAGAGAGAGAGTGGAACAAGGGAAGGGCGAAAGACAAGACAATAAGATCATGACATCAGAGAGAGAGGAGAGTTCAGGGGATAATGCACTATGGGTCGCGTCTGTATTTGGAGATGCCATTTCTCCCCCTTCAGAAAGACAATCCACAGGCACAGACAACCCTGTTACCAGGCCTGGTACAACCAGCCAAGCAAACTAGGCATTTTCCTAGGGCCTCCAGCTGAAAGACCCCCCCTGGTAATGATAGTCTCCTCACTTGTATTTACTGTGATGCATCTAACCTGGGGTGAGCCACAGCATGCTGCTCAAGACAGGTCCAGATGGAGGCAGATCGTCGAAGCCTTATGTCCCATCAGGGAAGTAAGTATTTACTGTGAACATCAGCAACGCAAACTTTGTGAGTAAGGCAGCACCCCCCTCCCCCCAAAGGCAATGACTGAAAGTACAGTGATGCTGCTGTCAATATATCCCAATGGTTTGAAGAGAAGAATGGGCTGGGAGGGGCCCCAAATTCCCTTTTTGCCTAGGGCCCTCAATCACCTCGAAACGACCCTATCTCTGTTACGAAACAATCCACAATCAGTACTGGTCCTCACACCCCAGAAGAGTGTATGTTTGGACAGGGTTGTGTGATGTTACAGAGTGCTGTGGCTGCCCGGACGCTTGTGCTTGCTGCACAAAGGAGTCAGGAGTCAGGAGTCAGGACAGGCCTATAATAGGGAAGAGAGCAGCTGCAGGGCCGGGGCTCCTCTCTGGCGCTCTCCACCATTCATCTCCTACTGACACGGGAGTTTACATTATACGCTGTAATCCCACCTGAGGAAGATTCCACACTCACTAAACAAACTACTACCCTTGTGTGTGTGTCGTGTCGTGTGTGTGTGAGTGTGTGTGTGTGTGTGTGTGTGTGTGTGTGTGTGTGTGTGTGTGTGTGTGTGTGTGTGTGTGTGTGTGTGTGTGTGTGTGTGTCTGACATGTACCAGTGGGTTTGACGTGTGTGTGTGTGTGTGTGTGTGTGTGTGTGTGTGTGTGACATGTTTGTGTGTGTGTTCCATTTTACCTCTCAGCTAGCTCAGTCTGCTCCTCAGTCTCGGTCTCTCTCTCTCTCTCTCTCTCTCTCTCTCTCTCTCTCTCTCTCTCTCTCTCTCTCCCTCTCCCTCTCCCCATCTCCCTCTCTCTCTCTCTCTCTCTCTCTCTCTCTCTCTCTCTCTCTCTCTCTCTCTCTCTCTCTCACTGCCATCAGACGCTAGGCACTCTCTCTGCATGACTTCATCACTCGGCAGTCCAGGAAAGAGTGTGTGTGTGTGTGTGTGTGTGTGTGTGTGTGTGTGTGTGTGTGTGTGTGTGTGTGTGTGTGTGTGTGTGTGTGTGTGTGTGTGTGTGTGTGTGTGTGTGTGTGTGTGTGTGTGTGTGTGTGTCTCCAGAAAAGGTAAGACAATGTGACCGAGGCGAAACATAAACCTTTGGTGCACAGTGAGGAATGACAGCTGCACACAACACTACACTTCTCTTCTGTACATATGTATATACAGCACATGCTGTCTTCCTTTGACGAATGAAAGAGAATATCAGTTGAAGGTTTAAATGGTGAAAGTCTGGTGTACTTCAAGGCAGGGCTACTGACGGCTTTGGCGGTGCCCAGGATAAAGTCACCTGAAACAGAGAGAGTAGAGAGAGAGAGGTTCCATTGGCCCATTGTTTCCTAGTCCTGTTATGGCCTCCCTTAGGCAGACCTAGGCAGACCTAAGGACTGTTCTATTCATTGTAGGAGCATTATGACACGCCCCTTTAGGCAGACCGGAACCTGGTCGTGTTAGGTGCCCATAGAAACCTATTATGTTGGCATATCTCTATATATAGAATCTCTGCCTGAAATGCCCCCTCTCTCAACACATAGAATGTAATGAGGACTCAATTCTGCACAGAGGTGTCAAAAGTACACTTTCCTTCCAAAACAAGTAACTTATCTACAAGTACCCATGTACTTGTCTTACGATCAGCTAACTGCACTGGATGGATGAAGTTTGTGGTGGGTCCTTGTTAGGCTTTCAGTGCTTTTTTAGTAGCCTATAACAACACAGTCTATCTATCCATTTGGTACAATGGAGTAAATGGTGTAACAGCTCAGCTATGTAATGCCATGTGCTAGTGTTGTAATTACACCACAAAAGTACTTTTACTTTGGTTTTATTTGGACACCTCTGATTCTGTATCCCCTTTCCCTCTCCCTGGGACTGGGGCAACTGGCCTGTTTGCCCCCCTGATGGCCCTGCTTCAAGGGACTTTGAAGGTAGGCCTACACTGTGCAGGAAATGGTCAAAAAAGGTACTGCAACTATGCTGCTCATTGAAACTAGGCTGCCTATTGCCAAATTTGATCTTTTCATGAACGTTTACTATATAATAAACAAATATTTTCTAGTTTGGCGCAAGTACAGTAATTTTTGTAGCTAAAAATGGCTATTCCTTGAAATTCAAAATGGCGCACCATGGAGAAGATCCCCCTTTTCATGTATGAAAAGTGCAGTTTTTTCGAGTCATAATGAATACTAAGAATTTGATGGTGGTGGTAAATATTCATGAAAAAGGTAACATTAGTGAATGGGCAGCATGAATTCTGGAAATAAACAACTAAAAATCTCACACAGTGTCCCTTAAATATGGGTAGCTCTTCAGAAGAAATCGGGTGATTTTAACTTTTTTTTTAACACACAAACATGGTGATGCAGAGATATGACGCTCATCCGAGAACAGTATACTGTTAATGTATGTGTCCCACCAAAAATATGTCCCTCGTCCGTCTTTGTGGCCCACTTTTTAAAGTTCATGAAGAGTGTGGGAAAATTCCTTCACTGCTAAAGAATCAACACAACCTCCTTAAAGGTGAAGTATGCCTATTTTTAAGTGCAGAGCAGGGCCGCTGACAGCTGTGGCGGGGGTGGGGCCCAGGACAAAGTCATCTGAGAGGGCCCCAACCAATATACTGTATATACTACAGTGTAATGAGTATCTGATTAGTAATAACTGCCCACCCTTCTTTATATTAATTTATAACAGTTTCTATGCAGCGGCCATCACAGAACTGAATTTTGCATCAAAAGCATAGTTTTTATATACATACCATTCTTTTTATTCCATTTTTTAATTTTATTTTTATTCTTATTTTTTTTATTTATTTTTGCTTCAACAAGGAATGCACAATTTCGTTGTGCTTGTCACAATGACAAATAAAAGACATTGTATATTGTATATTGTATATTGTATAATGTTAGGAAGCGGAAGCGACTCATTTCATAATCGGTTGGAAGGAACTGATGAATGATAGTGTGTGTTGAGAGCAAGTATGCCCAGATTCAATTTATCCAGTAAGTCAGTTTAATGAAATAAGCATTTCAGAGCCCCATTTCATCACATGATATACAGTAAATAATGCTAACAATGTTTTGAGAGTATACAATGAAATCAAGTTGTGTTGGTCTACTCTGAACATTTTTGTCTGAAATTGTGTGTGTGTGTGTGTGTGTGTGTGTGTGTGTGTGTGTGTGTGTGTGTGTGTGTGTGTGTGTGTGTGTGTGTGTGTGTGTGTGTGTGTGTGTGTGTGTGTGTGTGTGTGTGTGTGTGTGTGTGTGTGTGTGTGTGTGTGTGTGTGTTTAGCTCTCGTCTTTCACAGACGAATCTGAAAGTGTGAGAACCAGAGCTCCCAGATTTGAAGAAGCACAACACTTGCAACCTGACTATGCAAACAAGCAATACACAAACTGTCACTGACATATTTCAACACATGCCACAGTTTTGGTGTTAATTGAACATCAACGTAATTTTAAACCTTGACGCAAGACTGACAGGGCCTTTCACAGTACACCAATCACCACCTCCGCCTTCCTCTGATCTGACTGGCTTGCTGCCATCTGCCATTGATTGAACCCTTTCAGAGAGTCTGCTCCTTGAGAAGAAAAAATAAAATAAAATATGGTTTAAATTTACAAACCGTACAATGTTTTTTTTGCAAGGCTAAGGGGATTGAAAATGACCTCGAGACAGACAGAGGGGGAAAAAAGATTTGTTTCCTGACACATGCAGGCATTTCTTTGCTTTAAAAAAATGCTCCTTTCCCCCATTTCCTTTTCCAACTCAACTTTCTGCTGAGCAAAGCAAGGCAGGCTAGGCTTGCTCCACTTGGCTGGCTGTGGAATTCACTCTGTGAGAAAGAAAAGATTAGGGAGGAAAAGCAAAGGCCAAGATGAAATCTAAAACAAACTCAGACTTAGTGTACTTATCTTGGGCCCTGTGCTGAACTGATTTAATAATAATAATAATAATAATAATAATAATAATAATAATAATAATAATAATAATTAAATAATAATAATTATAAATTACATCGAAAATGGCCTTTGCTTGTGTGGGCCTTGTAAAAAGCCTCGCTGAAACTGTCAACTACTCTAGGCCTAATCTTTCTTATTGCATTCTGCACTTTAGAGTTTCACAGAAGCAGAGGAAGTGAAGTCTCTGTTGAAGAATTCTGTGCTGTTCACATTATAAAACCCTCAAGACCCAGCGTGGCAAATCATTATAATTATGCCGCGCGGGGCGGCTCTGAAACCTGACAACTGGCCTTGAGGAAAAGGATGAAGTGGTGAAAATTGGTATTTGCGTTTGGGAGCAAGGAGAGAGGAGAGAGGAGAGAGGAGAGAGGAGAGAGGAGTGGGAACTGTGGTGTCGGGCGTTGGGAGGGCTTAACTGGTGGGGAAATGTAAAACGCTTGCTCATAAGTCTTCATAATTGGTGAGACTGTGGTAGGAGGAATGGTACAGCAATACTTCAGCCCACGGAGTGATGAGAGAGAGAGTGATGGGAGAGAGAGAGAGAGAGAGAGAGAGAGAGAGAGAGAGAGAGAGAGAGAGAGAGAGGGAGAGAGAGCGAGAGAGAGAGCGAGAGAGAGAGAGACAGACAGAGACAGAAAGCAGTGAGCAGAGAGAGAGAGAGAGAGAGAGAGACAGGGTGATGGGAGAGAGAGAGAGAGATAGATGGGAAATACTAAGAGCACAGAGAGAAAGAGAGAGATGTGAGAGAGAGAGAGAGAGAGAGAGAGAGAGAGAGAGAGAGAGAGATAGCAGAGAGACAGAAAGCAGAGAGACAGAAAGCAGAGAGAGAGAGAGAGCAGAGAGAGAGCGAGCGCAGAGAGAGAGAGCGAGCGCAGAGAGAGAGCAGAGAGAGATAGAGAGAGAGAGATGCTGTTCTACCGACCTCATTGATTTTCCTTTCCTGTGTCTCAGCTTTGCCATTCTCACATCTCCTTCTCTTTACCCAACCATCCATCCCACACACTAAGCATCTCAGCAACTCAGTCTTTTCCCTGCCTCAGCTCTGCCACTCAACCAGAGAGAGTAGAGAGAGAGAGGTTCCATTGGCCCATTGTTTCCTGGTTCTATTATGGCCCCCCTTAGGCAGACCTAGGCAGACCTAAGGACTGTTCTATTCATTGTAGGAGCATTATGACACGCCCCTTTAGGCAGACCGGAACCTGGTCACGTTAGGTGCCCATAGAAACCTATTATGTTGGCATATCTCTATAGAATATCTCTGACTCAACGGCAGAGAGAGCTTCTCTTCCTCCCTCTACCCCAGGGTTCCCAAACTTTACCACTTTACCCCCCTCCCCCATATAGCAGTATACTCAAGGCCCCCCTTACATGGGTCGTACCCAGGGGCGGTTTCAGCTTTTGATCTTTAGGGGGGGCCTGGCCCCTGGTGCTGACAGTGGTACCTGACAGAGGTACCTGACAGAGCAAGCGTTCCGTTTCTATTTCAGATTTGAGATTTTGTTTTCAAAAGGCTTTCAATTTTAAATAACAGTTCACTCAATGAAGGACTACCCACAAGTCATGACATTACATTTTCCCACACGAAATCTAACTTACATTACCTACATAGGTAATCCTTCTGATTGGTAGCCTACTGTGTGTCAGATATGCCCCCTAATGGTTGTCATAGTTCTTATGTGATTGAGAGGAAAGAAAAAGAGAGAGGAAAATATTATAATAAAGTAGGCCTAAGTATTATACAGAGTACATACAAAGCCAGATGAAAATTAAGCTTTTTTGTCTAAACTTGATAGCCTACTGTTAGGGCAGCTCTACAGGTACAGTAATTTGAACAGGAAGCTTGTTCCATCATTTGGCAGCATAATGGCTAAATGCAACAAGTAGAGAAGACACTGAAGAACTAAGACTCCTAATTGGATGGTACCACACTATTTTTGCCTGTGCACATCCTTTCACAACCACAGTCTAGTCTAGTCTGTGAGGCAGTGCCCCTCTAGGATATATCAAATAATAGGCCTAATGATAATAGGCTAGTGTTCATTAGATTATTATAGTCTATGTGTATAATACAGTTATTAAAATTGGTTGCCTATATATATGTACACTAAATCTGAGTTTGGTTTAGATTTAATCTTGGCCTTTGCTTTTCCTCTCTAATCTTTTCTTTCTCACATATATATTGTCTATCTTAATTTTGGTTTATTTTGGTTTACATTAGTTATTCAGCTTATTAAATAGTTAATTTTGTTGTGTTGTACTTTTCCTACTTCCTGCCATGGCCCTCTCAGCCAACCCCCAACCAGCCGTCATCACAGCTCTCTCCTCAGTATCAGTGGGAGCTGCACTGTAGCTTAAGCTTACTGTATCTGTCTGACAAAGAGCTCACAGCACTTCATTAAAGAGAAAAAGTGTTTTATTTGGTCAAAAAAATTGCCTGGTAGGGTGTCAGTCTTTTGTATCTATAGCATGGGAAAACATCAGGGACACAAAACCAAGCAATTTTAATACTCGAGGCACTCTGTTGATTCAGAAAATGTTAGCTTATCTAGGCTAGGCCTAATATACCCATACAAGAAGGTAATTGTTGTTCTGGTAAGATGAAGTTATTCTTCATATTCAACTTTCATACAGGAGGCCCAAGGTTTTGACACCAACACCGACTGATAGATGGTATTCATTTGTTCATAATCCCCTCCTCCCTGACTAAGGCCCCAGCTCCAGCTGAAGAAGAACAGGCCAAAGCATGATGCTACTATAGGCCGCACATGGATATATATGCGATATGTGCCACTAGGCCTATATCGTGCTACTGTACATCGTTTGTGCTGAAAAATGTACTTCACTTGAACATGAACATCTACAAAATATGTTTCTATAGTATACAAAGGATGGTGAAGACAAGAACGAGAAAAGATATAGGGCCTATTGTAGGCCTACTTGCCTAGGGCTTAGAAATTAACAGCCACTTTCACCTATGCTGCGTGCAATAATAAGGGATGGTTTAAATCTCATTGTAGGCTGTAGGCTGTATAATGACAACATGTCTATTGTACTTGAAAGCATGATCAACATTGGCGTCAGTGGTGTAGTCTATGTAGAACGCAGGTAAAGGCGGTCAATAACGTGAATGCACCACGAAAATTAATATATTATTTTCGTGAAGACTTTACGAAATGAGTGAGATACGGTTGATACGGAGTATACCCACTTATAAATTTCAGGGGCTTCAGTATACCCACTTAAAATTGATTGATCCATTATTTAGAATAGCATAAATATATACAGTATACCCACTTCAATTTTTTTTCGAATATACATTATACCCACTTCAAAAAACTAGACTACACCCCTGATTGGCGTTAAAAAAACAGCAGCGAGCTCTGCTTGGTGGGGAAGAAACAACGAACCCCAGTGTATGAACAGAGCAATGAGCTGATATGTGGGTATAAAGGAGGAAACACGTGGGGGTTTATATCAGCATAGAGTAGTTTTGTGTAGCCTAAAAAAAACATGCAGCAGCAGACGACAGAAGCCTGTTTGTTTACGTGTAAGACATACTGAAAATTGAACAGTCAGTATGGCGAAGCCAGCTGCCCAAAGTGTCCTAAACTGCTCGGCGTGAATGAAATCTGATGAGTCACTACACGCGCAATTTCCGAGAAGTGAGTCATTTATTGTTTTTGGGAACACCGCTGTATTTTCGTAAGACTGCGTAGCAGCTTTGAACAGCGCATATATAGCCTCTGAGACCTTTATCCAGTCTCTCTGGTTAGTCTACAGTATAACCTTATGAACGAATCTCTTGAATAGCAGAAGAGCACAGTCTGTGTCGTACACTTAGGCTACTATCCTCTCTCAGTTTCGGTGGTTCCAGGACGCCTCCAAATTAATTTCTTAGTTGCCTTGCCAACAGGTGCACCTTTTACGGATTAGGAACGCGTATTTGGCTCTGACGAGTTTATTCATTCATTTAAAAGCTAAGCGTTCAAATTTGAAAAAGTGAAAATGGAGAGATGCTGTGGTCTCGTCACGGATAAGAAGGAAACAGGTAAGTAGGAGGCAGGCTACTGCGCATCCACCTTCTTTGGCATCTCTCTTTTGATGTCATGTATAGCCTGGCTCTCGCGAGACCCTTAGTGCTTCGTGCATCTTCGTTACACTATCCATCTGCGTGAGAACCAGGTTAATTTAGGCTAGCCTACAACTGTGATTCATTCATGCATTTGATAGGCTACGCTGTCCACTGACACTTGTGGTGCTGAAATTTACCAACGTCTACCCGTGGAGTGGATCACAATGCCTCTTAGGATATAGCCTACTAATCCAACATGCAATGTAGACTATGTGTTTATGTCAAGTTACATGTTATAATATGAAAGTTCAGCAAACTGTTAGGCCTAACTGTTTGTTCATNTTTTTTGTTGTAATTTACTTTTTATTGGTTTTTTTTCACAAATACATGGAACAAGACACACACTGAACAACCACAGGTGAACAGGGAGGACTACACAGACAGACACAGACTAACAAGGCTAAACACTGTACAGTATATGTGTATGAGAATGAGTGTAACTGTACACTTCTATATACCACTGAATGTTAACATTTCCCACAAAAAAAAGACAGAGAAAGAAGGGAAAAAACAACAGAAAAAGTATGGCCTATGGCTTACTGTAGAATGTCTAAATAAGGCCCCCAAATCTTCACATAGACATCCTCCTTGTTTATCATTTTGTAGCACAGCTTCTCGTAAGAGGCAATCTTGGACATTTCGTTAAACCATTCCACCATGGATACAACTACTTGTGTTTTCCAATGGCGTAATATTATCCTACAACCAGTTATTAGAGCTATTCGACACCAAGAGGATTGGTGGGAATTTAACCCGTTCCCCTGTGGTACCACACCTAAGAGACAGAGTAGAGGATGGCGTACCAGAGCAGTGGTCAGCAAGTTATTGATAAAAGACACTATCTCAGACCATAATGGATCTATCATGGGACATGAGTATAACATATGCAAAAGAGTGCCACACTCAGTGTTGCATCTCCAACACACATCTGAGTCCCTAAGCCCCAACCTTGCCATTTTTGATGGGGTCCAATACTATTGATAATTTTACAATCGTGTCTGCATCTCTCTTGAACCTTTGTACCATGACTTGATTACTTTTGCTTCATGTTTCATCTGGTATAATTTCTCCCAAGTCCCTCTCCCAGCATTTTTTTAGGCCCCCGTAACCTGGAGGTTGGGATTTCCGTAACATACTGTAAAAGCCTGATGCTTTAATTGAGAAAGCATTTTCTTGTTTCACTTTGGCATGTAATTCAGTAGCAGGTGCAAGTGGTGATACTTTGAGATGTGACAAAATACAGCTTCTTAGCTGTAGGTATTTCCAAAAATCCTTCTTTGGAAGACCATACTTTGCTCTTAGTTGTTCAAAGGAAAATAAAGTGTCTCCCTCAAATAAATCTCCAATGTAGACAATTCCTAGCTTGACCCAGTCAGGCCAAGAGAATGTCCTTTTACCTATCTTGAGGTATTTATTGTGCCATATGGAAGTTTGAAGAGTAAAGTTTGGGTGTAAGCTAAGGAGTTTATGAGAAGCTTGCCAAGTCTCCTGAGAAAATGCCAGTAATGGATTATCATGAGGAATCTTACCACTTGTTTGTGTGAAAACGGCCTGTGCCGGGTATGGATAGTTAAGGCCCCCTTCAATAGACACCCAAGATGGAGCCATATCTGCAGGGATGTACATCTTAGATAACTGTTTCAGACAGAATGCATAGTGATACCAGGCTATATGAGGTAGACCAAGGCCACCATTTTCTGGGGCCGCATAGAGTTTTGTTTGGTTTACATATGGTTTTTTACCTGCCCACAGAAAGCCATACACCGCGTTATTGTATTTTGTTAGAGTAGTACGTGGGAGGTTTAATGGTAGCATATTACTTATATAATTAACTTTAGGAACTATTATCATCTTCAAAATATTTATCTTACCCAGAAGTGATAAGCCTAATTTAGTCCAGTTTTGAAGTATGAGTTCTATTTTCTGAATTAGGGGAAGGAGGTTGACATCCATGATGTCATTTAGTTGTGGGGTGATTTTTATGCCCAGATATGTAAGCCCAGAGGGCTGCCATGAAAACTGCCAGCCCTTTCTGACAGTTGGGGGGCAAACCTTGGATAGGGGCATAGCCTCCGACTTCGACCAGTTGATTTTATATCCAGACACCAATGAAAAAGAGTTGATCAAGGTGAGAGTATGAGATACTGTGGTTGACGGGCGCCTGCACAGAAGCAAAATATCATCTGCATACAAAAGCAATTTGTGCTCTTCACTCCCGTTCTTAATACCAACTATATTGTTATTTTGCCTAATGGCAATAGCCAGTGGTTCCAGGGCCAGGGCAAATAACAGTGGGGATAGGGGACATCCCTCTATGAAGCTGGAATGCAGTAGTCTGTCTGCCATTTGTCACAACAGATGCCTTGGGATTGTGATATAGTAACCTAATCCAGTTAATTAAGGAGTTTCCCAGTCCAAATTTCTCCAGCGTCTGAAAGAGGTATGGAAACTCCACCCTGTCGAATGCTCTTTCTGCATCTAGTGAGAGAGCTACAGTTACATCTGGTTCCCTACCAGCTTGCCACATCAAATGAAGAAGCCTGCGAAGATTGTCAGATGATGTCCTATTCTTAATAAAACCTACTTGATCAGGGTGGATAAGTTTTGGCAATAATCCCTCTAATCTGGTAGCTAAGATTTTTGCAAGTAGCTTAGCATCAACATTTATCAATGACACTGGGCGATAGTTGCCACAAAGTTGTGGATTCCTATCCTTTTTATGAATTAGAGTTATTATAGCTGTCTGCATACTATCTGGGAGACATCCTCTAGACAAGGCATTATTGTAAACGTTCAGTAGTCTTGGGGCCAGGAGGTCTGAAAAGGCCTTGTAAAATTCTGCTGGAAGTCCATCTTCCCCTGGAGATTTCCCGCTCTGTAGTTGCTGAATAGCCCCTTTAATTTCCTCTAGTGTAACGTCAGCCCCAATTTGTTCTTGTTCATCCTGTGATAATGTTGGACATTTCACTGTAGAAAGAAATGTGTTAATATCTTGAGGAGCAGGTTTATCTGATTTATAAAGATTTTGATAAAATGTGACAAATAAGTTGTTGATGTCTGTATCGTCTGTTTTCAGTTCCCCCTTGTCATTCTGTA
Source organism: Engraulis encrasicolus (assembly GCF_034702125.1). Taxonomy (NCBI): domain Eukaryota; kingdom Metazoa; phylum Chordata; class Actinopteri; order Clupeiformes; family Engraulidae; genus Engraulis; species Engraulis encrasicolus. The sequence goes on along the minus strand of NC_085860.1, from coordinate 52,994,422 downwards.
TTCCTGTTATGAGTGATTGTGTATATTGTTGCCTTGCTCTCTGTGCTAGAAACCGTCCTGTCCTTTCTCCTTGTTCATAATACTTCTGTTTACTTCTGAATAATGAATATTCCACTTTTTTCTGTAATAAAGAATTATATTCTAGCCTTAATTTACTCAATTCGCGAAGTGAGGAGTGGTCAGAGTATATTGTGTGCCTACTTTCCATGTTTTAAATATCTATTTCGTATGCCTGAAAGCGCTCCACTGCTGTCTTTTTTAGAAATGAGCAGATTTGAATAAGCCGGCCTCTTAGGACAGCCTTAAAGGCGTCCCACTCCACAGCTGGGTCTGATGCTGTGCCTTCATTGGTCAACCAGTAATACGTTACCTCCCCTCTAATAGATCGTACTAAATATTCGTCTTTGAGTAAGGATGTATTAAATCTCCACCTACTGGGACGTTTTTTGTTTGATTGGCCTGTGCGTAATACCATCCCCACTGGAGCGTGGTCTGATATTAAAATTGTGCCTATTGTTGCTTCTGCTGTAATAGAGATCAGTGATTTTGAAATCAAAAAATAATCTATTCTGGAATAAGAATTGTGTGGGTTGGAGTAAAAAGTAAACTGTTTATCTGAAGGATGAAAATATCTCCATACATCCACTAAATCTAGCTCTTCTACCAGTGTGTTAATTTCTTTCCTTACCTGTGAAGGTCGTTTTATACCCCCTGTGTATGTTTTATCCATAATGGGCTCCCTCGCGTTGTTGAAGTCCCCACCCAAAATTATACATGGATTCTCAAACCCTGATATTACATTGCTCACCCCTACAAAAAAGCCTGGCTTTTCCATTGTTGGTGCATATACGTTCATAAGCGTATACTTAATGCCAAACAGTTCAGCCTCTATTTTTATCCACTTGCCCTCTTCATCTGCTTGCTGCCTGAGTATTTTAATGTTAAAGTTTTTCCCAGATCAAGATGGCTACCCCCCTTTAGCTTGAGGAACCCGCACTATAAAGGACTTTTCCAACCCAGTCTCTTTGCAATAACAGTGAGTCTTTTTTCTCTAGGTGCGTCTCCTGTAAGAAAGCTAAATCTGGATTTTTCTGTTTAAGATACCACAAAATTTTCCTCCTTTTTAGAGCTGAGTTTGCACCCTTAACATTCAATGATATTAGTTTAAACAGTTCACCCATTATATATAGCCAGGCATATAATAAGGTAAGTGCTAGCCAAAAAAGTTTTCAAAAAATGAATAACACCTTGTACTGTTAGTCTACTCCCTTGTGGAAAAAAGAAACATAAACAAAACAAAATACACTTAGGAAAATACCTTGTACACAAACACAAAACTGTCAGGAGGTCACGAAGAACAGACTCTCCTGCACTACTAAACATACAATAGTACATCCGCGTGAAGGTCTCACTCGGCCTGTCCCAGCTCCTCTCAAACCCAACCCACTCCCCATATGTATTTATAACCAATAGCAATAACCAAAAATAATAATGTCACTTGAAGTAACCTGCTTTTTCAAAACAAAACAAAAACCGACCAAACAAAGCAATGAAAATGTTGATGTCCATCATTCTTAATAAATGAGTAAAATGAGGTCAAATGAAAGTAAATAATGAATAAAAATTAGTCTTGGTTTTTTTGGGGTTTTTTTGAAAAAAAAAATTACGAAGTCACCACAGTGCACCCAATTATGCAACCAGTGGAATGCGTGGCCCACGGTCTTTAGTCTTATAAAAGTCACTGGCATGATGGGCTACACTTGTAACATGCACAACTGGCGTATATTTGCAAAACTAAAATAAAGAAATATTCCTCAATGTTGAAAAAGAATGACTGACCCATAAACCTACTCGTCATCCTGCGTGAAGCCCCGCGATGCAAGGAAGGTAGCCACCGCATTCGGTGAAGTGAAGGAATGCCGCTTGTTATTTACAGAGAACTTCAGCGTTGCTGGATACTTCATGAAGTATCTGATCCCGTATCCTTTGAGTTGCTTTTTCACATCGTCAAATTTCTTGCGTTGTTGAAGCACCTCGTGTGAAAGATCCTGGAAGAAAGACAGCTTCTTGTCATCCCATTTGACCTCTTCTTTTTCACGGGCGGCAGCGAGGACTGCCTCTCTCGCGCTGAATCTCAGGAAGCGGATCAGAACATGACGAGTGCGACCCTCCTCAGCCTGCCCGACGCGGTGCACTCGCTCAATTTCAAATCCAATATCCACATCCAGACCCAACTGTACAGATAGTAGACCAAGCACGAAGCCCATCATATCTCCTCCCTCCGCTTTTTCAGGAATGCCCATCACACGCACGTTGTTCAGTCTGCTGTAATCTTCTAAATATGTGACTTTATCCTGAAGCGCTTTGAGGCTCGATAAGGCATAGTCCATGCTAGTCTCTCGGCTGTTGTTAGCATCTTCCAGGTCTGAAATTCTGGTTTCAGCGTCCGTCATCCTTGAGCCCAGCGACTCAACTGTACTTTGTAACTTCTCCATACCTGTTTTCAAACTATTGACATCTGCCGCTATGCCTTTCAGAAGATTTTTGATGCTGGCGAACTCTGCCTTAGTATTGTCAGCTGGTGCAGCGTCTTCCTCCATCTTGCTTTCAGGCGACCCTTGCTTTTTCGCCTTTCCTGTACGAGTAGAGTTGTTTTTTTGGTCGGTTGGCATATTTTTCTTTAAGTTTTGTTGTTCAATATATCATAAGGTTACTGTTAACTGGAATTCAAAGCTATCTGAGTAATATAGGGGAAAACAAGGTCAAGCCGAGCGGAGCTCAAAACTATGCAGCCATGCTGGTGTCACGCTTCCCCAGAAGTCTTCTGTTTGTTCATTTTTTGAGCGAACAACGCGTGTTGCTGCATCGTGTCATCACGTTCACTCTTTACATGTGATTGGGCATAACAGTGTAGCGGTTTGAAACTATTCACATAAATTATTAATCGCTGAATCAAACACACAGCTCACACAGGCAAATTCAGCTTGACTATAAACTGGATCAAACAAGCAAACTGCCTGTCACAGCTTACCGTAGGCCTTTATAGGGTTCAAAGGAGAAGTTTACAAACTTAGGCCTACTTTACAAACTTTGTTGATAAAAATCAATCAATCAAAATTACTTAACACATTATACATTATACACAACATACATTCAATGTGCTAAAGGGTAGAGAAAAGAGAAGAAAAAGAGGAAACTATATTGTATTATAGATAATATTAATTAACTAACAATCACCAAAGGTAGATGACAATAAAGCTGTTTTTAACTTAAAAAAAAAAAAAAAAAAAAAATACTGTTGGGGCAGTTCTAATTTGGACAGGAAGTTGGTTCCAGCATTTTGCAGCATAATGACTAAATGCCATTTCACCCTGTCTGGATTTGACCCTAGGCACAACCAGTAGACCTAAGACATCTATTAGGATGATATTGCTCAAGCATATTTACAATATATTTAGGGCCTAAGCCATTTAGTGACTTATAAACTATCAGAAGAGTTTTAAACTCAATTCTAAATCTCACTGGTAGCCAGTGCAATGACCACTGACACTCTCAGTCAGTGACACAAGGTTTATTTCGGTGAAGGAGACGTGTTGCTTTGACACTTGTGAATAGTGAATTCACCAAATTCTGAAATATGTAAAAACTGTACATTTCTTTAGCCCGACCCACACTGGGTTCAAAAGAATGCCAGTCTTTTTCAGATGTCATTATCAAAATGTATAAGACAGTGATTTCAAGATTCCATCCCAAAAGGATTAGTCATTCGTTCTACATATTACATGACTGTCAGGTGCTTTGTAAATAAATTGGATATATTTCTCAAGCTACACTTGGGCAGTCATGGGTAAGCGGTTAGCCCAAAGGTTGCCGGTTCGATGCCCGACCCGCCAGGTTGGTGGGGGGAGTAATTAACCAGTGCTCTTCCCCACCATCCTCCATGACTGAGGTACCCTGAGCATGGTACCGTCCCACTGCACTGCTCCCTTGCGGCATTGGGGGCTACCCCTTTGCACAGGTCATGCATAAATGCAATTTCGTTGTGTGCGGTGTGCAGTGAACACATGTGTGCTGTGGAGTGCTGTGTTACAATAGAGCTTGAAAGTCCCGCCCCTTAGTTCCGCATTTCACGGGACCTAAGCTGACCATCTAACAACATGGTAGCAAGTAAATATCTTCTGATCTCAGTCATTATATGCGCTGGGCTACAAATATGCTGTTTAAGAGGCTAGATAAAGATTATTCATGCAGAAGTATCAATGTTTTGTTCCGAGGCCGTCTGCATGAAAAATGTGAAGAAACACAGATTTCTAAAAAGTTTGGGGGTTCGTACGAAAAATTAAACAAAAATATCAGAAACAATATATGTGGAGCTCGTGGCACAACTCGAAGGGGATCGAAATATCACTGGATTGCATGCTACGATTTTCGGCTAAAATCGTCCCATAAAATCGGGGCAAGTGACGTCACTTTCAAGCTCTATGACAATGGGAGTTGGAGTTTCACAGTTGGCTGTTTCATGGCTTTCGCTTTGACTTTCACCTGTTTTTCCTGCAGTTCCCCTGAAGAGTGTGGAGGTGGACGTGCAGGTGCAGGGCCATGTGGCTACCGTGTCCTCCAGTCTGCTGTACTTGAACCAAGAAGAGCGCCCCATGGAGGCGGTGTTTGTCTTCCCGCTGCCCGCAGAATGTGCCCTCTGCCACTTCAGTGCCAAATTAGGAGACGTGGAGGTGGTGGCAAAGTTGCAGGACAAACAGAGGGCAAGTACATTTTGTTTGGTCCTGCTTAATGTTTACATGAATATGGGCAGTCATGGGTGAGCGGGAGTAATCAACCAGTGCTCTCCCCCATCCTCCTCCATGACTGAGGTACCCTGAGCATGGTACCGTCCCACCGCACTGCTCCCCATGGGGCGCCACTGAGGGCTGCCCCCTTGCACGGGTGAGGCATAAATGCAATTTCGTTGTGTGCAGTGTGCAGTGTTCACTTATGTGCTGTGGAGTGCTGTGTCACAATGACAATGGGAGTTGGAGTGGAATTTCCCAATGGGCTTTCACATGAATATGTTAAATGATGTTAGCAAATTTTACTGCCAAGAGTCAAGTTTTTATCTAATCATTCAATAAAATGAGAATTGAGAAAGCCCTTACCCTCTGAAGTATGGGCAGCAGTGCAGGCACTGTGGTAGCCTCGCGAGCCATCCTACGTACTTCTGCCAAAGGATTGACTCCACTACGAGTCTGGCCTTGCTTTTCTCTGGAGTGTCTGGAGCGGTAGGATTTTGATGCGCAACACCACCCCCCCCCCCCCCCCACCCCCCTCGTTGGTCTGCGCTATGTTGTTGTTGAGTAACTGTCAGTGATTGGGTGAGAGGTGTCCAATCATTTCAAACCGTGCAAACAGTGCAAACTTCCTGCTTCCTGCAATCGCTTTAGAGCAAACAAATGCCAGACCATGAATCCAAAATGAAATGGTAGTATTATGGGATGGTCAGGACCAGGCTAGCACTGTGGCTAAGTGGGCTAAAGTGCTGTACTATTACACTAGAGACCCAGGTTCAATTCACACCCAAGGTTGTTCTGTGAACACACCAGAGCCGACCTAAGCTATAAGAAGCGACAGAGTCGGCCTATGCCCGCTGAAAGCAGAATGCAAGCATTCCAACATTCCAATTGACTGCGGTGGCTGTCGCCCGAACCGTGCCGTTGCTAATTAGCACAGTATTTGCTGTAGTTCAGCTACAAACTCAAACTGTTGCTCAAGTCGCTCAAATCAGCTGTTGTCGCCCAAATCACTCGTGTCTAAAGAACATTCAGTGATGAGCAGCCTGTATTGAGATGCTACAATCCAGTGCCAAACAAACCCATTTTTACATTACAATTTTACGCAGGTAAAATCAGGCAATTTGGAATACTGTTTGTGGCACTGTTCTGCAGCTTCAGAATCAGGGTTGCCTAACTTGCCTGTCACTGCTAAACATGTACCGACTGAGTATGTCACCAAACACAGGCACTCGAGGAGTATGACGATGCACTGAGCTCAGGCAAGCCGGCCTTCCTGCTGGAGGAGAAGGAGCAGGGCTCAAACGTCTTCCAGCTGACTGTGGGCAGCCTGCCTCCGGGACAGAGTGCCGCCATCACGCTGGTCTACATCTCCGAGCTGGCCATGCAAGCTGACGATGCCCTGCGCTTCTGCCTGCCTACTGTGTTCAACCCCCTTTACACGCCACAGGGTGAGAGCCAAACACTATGGAGTATTATTGAAAATAGCTCATACTCTAACATCCATTATAGGCGAGTACATTTAGGGTTTAACCCCAAACAAATTGATACAAAAGGTTTTTTTATGGATTCTATTACTATTGGACCTGCTAAATGACATACTAAAAATCTAGTAAAATCTGACTTTGGGAAATGAGTTTTTCAACATGGCTGCCATAGGCTTATTATAAGGGTCAAGAGACACTCCAGGTGAATAGGCCAAAAAATGTAGCTTGCCAATATCACCATGAAACTTAATCCGGTGATTACTCACATATTTGTGAGAAAAAAATGTATTGCAAGTTTTCTGAAATGTTATGTTTTAATATGGTAATTGGAATAAATCTAATTAAATATGCATTCAATTTCAAAATACAAGAACTCAAAATCTGAAAAAGCCAAGCTCAAAATGACTCTTTTATTTTGTTTCTAGGAAGCCAGAAGATATCTTCAGAAGAGATTATGGACATCTCTTTTTGTTTTGTAGTAAATCTAAAAATCTTTGTGCAGACACACCAGCTAGCATTTTTTTTTTCAAAACATGATTATTTAACATCTCTCTTAGATAAATAATTGAGTTTTATGTGTCTCAAGTTCTTCCAGACATTCTGGTGGTATCATTCTTAGCATGTATCAAGGGCAAGGTCAGCTGTCCTCAAATCATAGCCTCTCCACAGAGGTGTCCTAAAGGCTGGTGCTGGGAATCCAGTTTGCCATGTACACCACATCACTGGGCCATGTTATCTGTTCTCACAGCTTCTCATACTACTGTTACTCCGATGAAGCAGTTACTTTGTGCCAGGTGACTCCACGGTCACACACATTTCCGCTTGCCTCTCTGAACTATCCACAAGTATGAAGGAATGCAACCTTCAGTTGAGCCTCGTCCAAATGTACTGCTGGTGATCCCAGCCAAAGATTTAGGTTGCCATGATATCGAGCTCAATATGGATTCTGCTACTGTTGCCTCAAATAAGGTCACAAGAAATCTAGGTGTCATTGTTGATGACCATCTATTATTCTCTGACCACATAGCCTCAGTTTCCCAGTCATGTCCTCTTTTTCATGCCCTAACTGAATACAAGGCCCTGACCCTTGCCTATGAAGCTACAACAGGCCCTACTCTGGCTTACCCGAAAGCTATGCTAAAGCCCTATGTCCTTTCAGGACATTGTCTGTCTCCAGTACCAACCGTTTCACCTTGCCCTCTACTTACACATGTAGTGGCTACTGTCTATTCAGTTCAGCTGCTGAAAGACCCAAAATACCTAGTGACACCATGATTCATCACTGATGATGTGCCCTGACAAACAGCACATGGATATTATCATAGCAGTAGTGTCTTTATCCACCCAAACAGCACTCCAAACAAACAGATCCTGAAAACATGTTAGTTCATGCCAATGTAATTATCATGTAGTAACCTTTATTTTAAAAAACTTTGATCTTGAAAATGACACCTTTCCTGAAGTCAGATTTTCCTAGATTTTTAGTATGTTATTAAGGACACTTAGGTAACACAATCAGTTGAAAAACCTTTTGTATCAATTTTTTGGGGGTTAGGTCTTTTTTTTGCATAGATGTACTCGCCTATTATTATATGTCTATCTAATAGTGGTGTCAACAATAATCGATGCGGCAATTCAATGCAATGCAGGGCATGGAAGATTCAATTCAATGCGGCAAGTTCCAGAATCGATGCGGAAAATGTTTTAAGTTTCAATTACTTCCGTGGATATTTCAGGAGTAAATGAATGTTAAATTAAATAAAAGCACTTCAAAGCGTTGAGAACTGCAAGACTGATACAGAAAACAGCCAATAAAATGTTGCTCAGTATCTGACTACTTGTTTTGCCTCATCATGACTGATGAAACATTTGCTTTGCTTTCAGTAGAAATGTAATGTATTGCAATGCATCGTAGAATTGAATCGAATCGAATCGAATCGAATCGTGAGGGCAGTGCCAATGCACACCACTACCATCTATTACATTCTCTGAATAATGTATTTGGTAAAATGAGTTTCATACCGTGTCATTTTGTGTCATCGTTTTCAGACATGGACCAGAGTCCAATGGTGGCCACTATAACATCAATGCCGGTCGATGGCGTTCCTTACACTTTGGCTGTGAGGGCTCAGGTGTCCTCCCCCCAGCGCATCTCTAAAGTGGAGTCCAACTGCTCTCTGGAGCCACTGGAGTATCTCAACTCAGATCAAACAGAGGCCAAGGTATGAGGAAGTGCACACTACTGTGGGCGGGCGCAAGGCAAACTACTTTCTCCCAACCTTTAGCTTAGATTGTAATTTCCGTTTTATTTATTACTATTACTATGCCTCATTGTTACATATAGGACCATGCAAATACACACACAACACAAATACCTCTATTTTTCCTGTATGTTCTTATTATATGTCTTCTGTAGTTCTGTCTTGCAATAATGTCTGCATGTCTTCTTGTCCCTGTCTAAGGTATGTCTCTATGTTTATTCCAATATGTCCTTGCATGGGAAAGTAAGAAACATTATTCCAATTTTTTGTATGACTCGTGCATGTGCAGGGTTTTTATCCACTGAACTTCTCAATTGTACAATAATTGAATAAAAACTACGACCAACAATGATGTCAAACTGGTGGCCAAAGGAAGGGACAGGAATAAGCAGTTTCCCTTGCACATGAATATCAGTTTAGGACAGTTCAGACTACTTTTACATTTGATTTCTTTTCTGTAATCTGCAAGGTGAGTTTGTCCTCGGGGTACAAGTTTGATCGGGACGTGGAGCTGCTCTTCTATTACCAAGACGCTCACAAGTCTACAGCCATCGTGGAGGCTGGACAGGAGAGTGCAGAACCAGGTAATGCGGTCTTAAAGGATAACTTCTGCCAATTTCGACATGCAGTTGTAATGCTCACACTACCCTGTACTTGTCAGTACCTGAGATTTTTTCTTCAGCCTTTTTCCGAGATCCTAGTCATTGTAATGGGGGCAGAGTTTGTATACATATACAATACAATACAATACAATATCAGCAGACAACTAGCAAACAGAGATACAACTGTGTTATAATATTTGGAGTAGGCCTATGTTAAGAAGGTTTTTAATGTAAACAAAATCTGCCCCCATTAAAATAGCTTATATCTCGGAAAGGGCTGAGCCGAAAAATGTAGCATCACCGGGTACTGACAAGTCAAGGGTAGTGTGAGCAATACAACAGCATATTGAAATTGGCATAAGTTACCCTTTAAAGGACCACTTCAGTCAATTTCAATATGCTGTTGTATTGCTCACACTACCCTTGACTTGTCAGTACCCGGTGATTCTACATTTTTCGGCTAAGCCCTATCCGAGATATAAGCTATTCTAATGGGGGCAGCGTTTGTTTACATTTTTTTAAAAATATAACATAGGCCTACTCCAAATATTTTCCCAAAAGGTACCGCTGTTTGTAGTTGTCTGCTGATGTTGTACGTATAACCTTTCGGATGTTTTTGGCAATAAATACAAATGTTTTTTTTTAAATGGAAACAAAGCACTGCCCCCATTGCAATGACCAAGATCTCGGAAAAGGCTGAAGGAGAAAAAAACCCAAAAAACCCAGGTACTGACAAGTCCAGGGTAGTGTGAGCATTACAACTGCATGTTGAAATTGACTGAACTGGTCCTTTAACCTGATGATCAGTTGAATAATTCTTTGTTTGGCATTTCCTTTATCCTATATTGTGTGATGTGACATCATGCTGTAACTGTAATTTCCAGGATAAACGCCCTCTTCTTTTTTTGTTTTTGACTCTCAGGCTCACTTATGCGTGATCCCGTTGTTATGCTCAGCTGCTACCCAGAATTGCCAGCTTCAGAGACTGGGGAGTTTATTTTTGTGATGGTCCGCTCGTGCAGTATGGACAGCAAGATGCACTCTGGAAAAGATGCCAAGAAGCGCATAGACAGTGCTAAGGTGTCATCATTGTGGAATTACTGTATTAGTAGGCTCTTTATTAGTAGGCTCTATTTGTAAACTCTTATGTAAATTCACAAAGATTTCGATTTTTGTGTTGTTTATTTTCTATGCTATTACAGTACAGTGTTAAAGGGACACTCCACCCATTTGCATTAGACTTTCCATTGTTAGACACCCAGTCATACTTTCGAATGGTCGCGCAACACTCTCTCAATTCCCCCTGAGACAGGAGAAATCTCTATTCACCTCTTAACACTTCCTCCTACACTGATGTAAAGATCATCATTTTGCATCATTGTAGGAGGAAGTGTAAGAGAGGTGGATTTCTGTTGAGACAACAAGCCTCTTTCCCACCCATTCAACTCCGCCCATAGGGGGTTGGACCTAATGCGCTAACAGACCTATAACAGATCAGTGTGCCAGTGCTTTTGAAATCACTGGCATTGAGGCTCCAGTAAGTCACTGGCAGAGCTGCCTGGGTGTGGCCTGTGGAACTTGAGCATTGCAATGCATTATGGGGATTGTTGTCACAAATCCACAAGCACTAAAAAGTCATTTTCTGCCTTTTCTCGGCCAAGAAGGCACCAAATTAGAAATGTATACTACTATTCTACTACATATATGACCCACTTTCAATACATATTCCTGTCTCCACCAGTGGAATGCCCCTTTAAATGTTCATTCAGATGTTCATTCAATCCTATTTGTTTTCCCACCATCAGGACACCCTTCTCTTGCTCCTCAAAAGCCTACCTATGGGCTGCTACTTCAACATCTATGGCTTTGGCACCAACTTTGAACATATATTCCCGTCAGTATGTTGGCAGATTTTACTTTTACAATAGCTTGTTTCTCCATTACTTTTCAAATGCTGTGTGTTTATTGTTATCTGGCATAATAACTTTTACTTGCAGGAAGAGTGTTGAGTACAACCAGGAGACACTGGATGAAGCTCTTGCCAAAGTGAAGGGGATGAGGGCGAATATGGGAGGCACTGAGATCCTGCCGCCAATGGAACACATCTACAGCCTGCCCTGTGTTCCCAACCACCCCAGACAGGTGAACAATTAAACAGAGGGGGGTAACACTTTACTTGACGCCGGCGTCATACGTATGACATAACAGTGTCATAACAGTGTCATGAACAAGTATATTACATTACATTACATTGCACTTAGCTGACGCTTTCATTGATGCAAAGCGACTTACAACTATTATTTTTCAGGGTATTGGTTAAAGTCCCTGGAGCAATGTGGGGTTAGGTGCCTTGCTCAAGAGCACCTCAGCCATGGATAGAGATGTAGGGAGAGGTCAGTGGGGATTCGAACCGGCAGCCCCTTCATTGAAAGACCAACTCTCTAACCACTAGGCCACGGCTGCCCCAAGTCATAAACATAATGCCAATGTCATAAACGTGTTATGACCATGAAAAGTTGACATTGTTAGGCCTTTCTTTGTCATAACCGAATTTCACTTAAAGACAAAGTCATACAATGTGTATGACATTGACATAATGTTTATGACACATTCATGACTGCATTATGACAATGTTATGACACCATTATGTCATACATATGACGCCGGCGTCAAGTAAAGTGTTACCAAAGGTGTACGAAGTGAAAGTACTCTTACTGATGTACACTGTACACATAGTTTATACACCAGTTATTCTACTGTACCTAAATACAGTATATCTCATAAGTGAGTACACCCCACACATTTTTGCAGATTTGTGAGTGTATCTTTTCATAGGAGAGCATTAAAGAAATTTCACTTTGACTCAATGATAAATAGATACACGGTAAGAGTACTTTCAGTGTACAGCATTATTGGGTTTTTTTTCAAAATGTGCAGCACCTGTTCAGAAAGTTGTAGTAAGGTTTATGTTAATATTTCATTTGTTTACATACTATACTATACATACATTTCTTGGTTTTATCATCAAACATGACAGAGAAATCCTTTCTGCGAGTGCTGCCACGATGGCCAAACAAATATCTGGAAAAGCTTCAGTTTCAGAGCCTCAAGTCTATGCTCCAGCCATTGCTTTGCGGAGGGCAGGGAAAACTTCCAGGGAGGTAGCTCAGGACCTTGGCAGAAGTATACAATGGTTGAAAAAGTGGTTACAGAAGTTCTCTGATGAGTGCACTCTCCTTATTTCCAACTGCCTACATCCAAAACAATCATATTTACACTGGCAATAGAATGTAGTACCACCTTCTGGAACAGGTCAAGTTCACTGCCCTGGGGAGCACCCTTTGGGAGTGATGTCATTTTCAGGGCTGTGTGAGTCGCATGTTGTACTGCAGGCTACCTTACACTGGCTTTAAAATAAATGCACTGTTATACTGTACATCTTTGCAGTCGAGTCAATATTTTTGCAGATGCATGGAATAAATTTGTCATGGAAATGTAAAGAGATTTACATATCTAAGAGCAGTGTTTTACTTGAACTTGTCAAATGAACTATAGTTCATGAACTAGTTCATTATTTGGGCAAATGTGAACTGAACACACACTGTTGACTGTCTGATGAATTATGAACAAGTTCATTCTGGAGCCTGTGAACAAACTACAGTACATGCAGCTTTATCTAATAGACTGTCACATTTCCTTAGTGTTCAGGTGAAAATCCAGCCAAATACATTGCAAAGAGCCCTAATAATATAAGATGATGTCTAACAAGACAGAGACAGATGACGTCTAACAAGACAGTTTCAGAAATAATGTGTGAATTTACAGTAATTTCTCTCTTTCACAGCTCTTCATTTTCACTGATGGAGAGGTGGGAATTGGAAACACAAAGGTCGCATTGAACCTGGTAAAAGCTGATGTAAATCCTACCCGGTAAGTAATAGAACATTGAATTTTAATGTTTTTTGTGGGACTTTTTTGTATAAGGAAAGGTCTAGAAATTGGGATTGTGTATGTGTGTCCAGATGCTTCTCTTTTGGTATCGGTGAGGGTGCCAGCACTGCTTTCATCACCGGCGTGGCCAAGGAGGGTTCTGGGCATGCTCAGTTCATCACTGGAAAAGACCGCATGCAACCCAAGGTAGGAGGCAATTGGAAGTATAAAGGGAGCAGTCCACATAGTTTTGGCAAAGGACGCGCTCAACTTCTTGGAAAAACGAAAGTCTTTGGGTGCGCGATAAAATGTATCAAGTTAAGGAAGAAAAATCCGCACTCACAAACTGCGTCTCATTATTTATTTATATTACCACCATGTCCAAAAAGCAAACGCGTTTCGGCTATCAAGCCTTCATCAGTGCGTGGTACCACTCACTGATGAAGGCTTGATAGCCGAAACGCGTTTGCTTTTTGGACATGGTGGTAATATAAATAAATAATGAGACGCAGTTTGTGAGTGCAGATTTTTCTTCCTTAACAGTCCACATAGTTTCCAATCTGAAATGTGTTCTTTGTTTTATTTTCTGAGGAAGGAAACAAGTTGCAAATAGCGATGGTATTTCTGGCTGTTCATATGAAATCGGTTCGTTCACGAACGTCACAAGACTACAGTAGTTGCAAACGCTTCATGTGTCTTGAACATGGCCGGGCCCACATCTTTTCTCAGGTGATGCAGTCTCTCCGCTATGCACTGCATCCGACAGCGAAGGACATCTCGGTGGACTGGAACCTTCCCGATGGCGTGTCAGTCTCCACTTTGTCCCCTCTACCCACATTTCTCTTCCACGGCCACAGGGCCCTTCTGTATGCTCAGCTCAAAGGAGAGGTGAGTAAAAAAAAAAAAAATTACAAGACATTTTATTTAAAAGTGCCTTTCAAAACACTCAAAGCCACTGCACAGAGCGAAGCAATAATAAAACAAGACGCATAAAAAACAGATTGTAAACAAAAATAAAAGAAAGCAGAGCAGCAGGGGGGTATTCCAGAGCTGGGGAGCAGAGCAACTGAAAGCTCTATTGCCCATACTGAGGCGGGCAGATGGGACAGAGAGGAGGATGGAGGAGGAGGAACGGAGGGAGCCAGAGGGAATAGCAATTTGAAGGATATTCAAATTGGGAGGGGCAAGACTGTGGATGCCCTTGAAGGTGTGGAGGAGTATTGTTTAAAATGAATTCTACACTTGATAGGGAGCCAGTGGAGGTGTTGCAGGGGTAATGTGGTGACAGGAAGGGGTCTTAGTATGATGCGAGCAGCTGAGTTCTGGACCAGTTGGAGCTTGTGGAGGGATTTTTGAGGGAGACCAAAGAGGAGAGAATTACAGTAGTCAATGAAAAACGCGTTTCACGTTCAATCTCTGATGTATGCCCACCAGGACTCTGAGCAGCACACATACAACCACTCAGATGAAAATGACATATTTGAGGAGATATTTTCAGATATATTGTTTTCAATTCAATCTATTTCTATCGTCCTGGTCTTTTTGGCTTGGTGTTGCCCTGCCTCTGTGGAGAGGACCGTTAACCCCTTAGCGCAGAGCCTATGTTATAACATTACTGTCACCAACATTGTAATGGCTATGTCTTAATCTGTTACTTACTGCTCTCAGTACTGTCATAGCAATGTTGTTACGATGTAGTTGAGTACTTTCAGCAAATAGTGAATAGGCCCACCGGCGACCCCTGCTGCAGTAAGAGGCTACGTTTCCCTGCTATCAACCATCACAGAGATAACTTTTGGGGTGCTTTCCCCCATTTCCCCACATTTACATTGGTCCAGAATGACCTTTGAATTGTATTTTTGCAAGATATTGTATAAAAACGTGGATCATCATTGACATCATGTCTTGCGTCAGGAAGTCACAGGAAAGGACGGGGCTTTCACCGATTGTCATTGTTGTTAGGAGGACATGACAATGTCATGTTTGGAGTCCCACACCTTCACTTAAACCATATCCCCACTTTTAAGTGACATGAGTCTGTCACACAATTGAATAGAAGCACAAAATAGTGTAAATAGTGTAATTTAACTCAAGGGGAGGTGTAATATGAGCTTATTTCCAAAAAATGGGACAGTATCACTTTAAAGCAGACACCATTTATTCTTTCTTATTACGATTTCAATGAATATTAGAACACATTGTAAGACCAATTTATGCTGACATGTAAGAAATTCCAAACTTACTTACTTTTTCCTCCCACTGTTAGAGCGCTGGAATTCCGGAAGGATCTGTGACGATCCAGTACAGCCTGCTAGACCAGACGGTGAGGAACCAACTCGGCTTCACTCTAGAACCTGCAGGGGGCTCAGGGTGAGGAGGGCTTTGCCTTTGTCTTTAACCAGTCTTCTTAAAGGGACACTGTGCAGGAAATGGTCAGAAAAGGTACTGCAACTATGCTACTCATTGAAACTGGGCTGCCTATTGCCAAATTCGATCTTTAAATGAAAGTTTACTAAGTAATAAACAAATATTTTCTAGTATGGTCCAAGTAGAGTCATTTTTGCAGCTAAAAATGGCTATTTGTGGAAATTCAAAATGGCGGACCATGGAGAAGATCCCCCTTTTCATGTATGAAAAGTGTAATTTTTCCAGTCATAATGAATACTTAGAATTTGATGGTGGTGGTAAGTATTCATGAAAAAGGTAACATTAGTGAATGGGCAGCATGAATTCTGGAAATAAACAACTAAAAATCTCACACAGCGTCCCTTTAAAAAGTGATTTTGAAAATCATTTTTAACACTACATTTTTCGTGCATGTTTTGTGCGTACAATACATACTGTAAAGAAGTGCTTCACTCTGCTTCTCTTGTCCACACTGCAGAGCGACTGTGCACCGGCTGGGGGCGCGGGCCCTGATGCGCTCCATGGAGGTGGAGGAGAGGGCTGGAGGGGCACAGTTGAAGCATCTTCAACAGAAGCTCCGTCTGCATCTGAATACGGGAGACCACTGTCCACACAAAGCTCCACACAAAGGATCTTCGACAGAAGCTCCTGGAGCTCAGTCTGCAATCGGGAGTCCGCTGTGCACACACCAACTTCGTGGCCTCCCACAAGGCCAGCGGGAAGACAGTGCAGGGGCCTCTGCTCCACAGAACGGTGCCAACGCCAGGTTAGAGCAGTGTTTCTCAACCTTTTCTTAGGCGAGGCACCCTTTCAAATCATGAAAAATTTCAAGGCACCCCAAACCAACAAGCCGTAACATGGCATTGCATCCGATACCACACAAGCTTAGAAAAGTAACACATTTGGAGACGTCACACGACCTACGTTCGAAGTCGCAGCTGACTAGGGCGACCTATATTTACTTTATTGTGGCAGATGAAAGATTCCACTGACTAGCATTAACTTACTTACTTACATTGACTGAATTTAGACAAATATGTATTATATTACATAATTTTTTATCAGCCCCGGCACCCCTGTTGAGAAACACTGTGATAGAGCCGTGGTTCACAAACTGGGGGTCACAGGGTACTGCAGGGGAGTTGTGGAGAGAAGGGAATGTTTGAATGAAGCCCAATGTATGTTATAACACCCAAAGAACAATATTGACTCGTATGGTTAATGAGTATGGTTATGACTAAAGGGTGTACTAGCAGGAAAAAGCTCCTGTCATTTCCCTCCGCGTTACTCCTGAGTCGGGTCTTCTGAGAGGAGATTATTCTTGTTCCCAGACAATCAACAAATCAGTGAACGGGGGAGGGACGAGGGAGGGGAGTGAATGGGGATGACATGACACACTACATATGAGCAGATTTCATGTCATGTCCAAACGTTATGTCCATCGTCACCTCATGTCACGTGAAAGTATTTTGTGTGTCCCATGTGTGTTTGTGTCCTACACAGTCTCACCCCAAGTAGTCAATTTTTGACTACTCAATTTTTGACACCCCAAGACTGCAATTTTTGACGTCTTGGGTATTCCTTCCACCTCACATTTTGACTATGTCCTCAAAGGCGCCCCCTTGTGGCAGCATAACGTCATTGAGGTTAGGTTTAGGAATAGGTTTAGGGTTAGGCCACATAGTCAAAATGTGACGTGGAAGGAATACCCAAGACGTCAAAAATTGCCGTCTGGTCCAAGGTAGTCAGAAATTGATTGTTTGTGTCTCGTGTGCGTTTTGTGTGTCATATTCCCGCACCCGCTGCTTTGTGCTTTTCTTCCTTCTTCCTTTGTTTTTGGATTTAGGAAAATATTCCTGCAAACTGGAATCACAAGAAATCAGAGGAATGTAATTGTGAACAAGATTTGCAATACAGTTAAAATAATATCACAAAGAGGAATTCTGATTCGCTGAATTGCACATTGCACCAGTAAAGTGATGTAGGTTCAATTAGCAGAGTAAGAGCACAGTTTGCATGACCTTGGATAGCATGGCTCTTGATTATCACAAAGACTTGATTTCTCGGTCAAAGATGCAACAGTTACACACGCACCAAGAATTTCTCATTTTTGAGCTCTGATACATCCCCCATAATGTGTTGTGTGCATTGCAATATTTTGGGCAAAAA
>NC_085860.1:52936786-52971786 GCF_034702125.1 Engraulis encrasicolus | reverse complement strand
GGCCGTGTGGGCTACAGTTCTGGCTCTGATATGGCTCTATGGCTTCCAGCTGAAGGCCCGCGATGAATGGCAGCTTGTGGCCATGAAAGCAGCATCATGGATTCAGGACCAGAAAGGTAAGTATCGCAAACTTTCTCTCAGTTATTGTTTGTGTAAACAACTTTGTACGTGTCTTGACCTTGACCTTGACCTTGACCCTTACTGTACGAAAATGCCAACTCATAACATTGGGTGGCTACAAATGCCTGTTCAATGTGCTTGTCTTTGGTAGTATAGCCTGCGCATAGGCTGATTCAAGATTCAAGATTCAAGATTTGTTTATTATGTTTTATTATAGGTTTGAAGCCTATGAAGAGTACAAATTATTGTCTCCTCAAAAAGATTTTTTTTTTTAAAAAGATCAGTGGACTTAACAATAGTAGACTTAGTAAAAGAAGTACCAGACAGCTAGCTAAATACTGCACCTTATGTGCATCTGCCATTCCATTGGGAGCATGTTCATCTGGAAGGAAAGATGTCTCCTGTACCCATGAGGCTGCATCTCTATAGGAGGCTGGTTTTGTTGGTCACAATAGTGGCCGTCAGATTATTACGATTTGGTTCCAAATGACATTAACTTGTTATGTAGGATCAAAGTAAGTACATGAAGTGTTTGCGTGCGCGTGTGCGTGTGCGTGCGTGCGTCCATGCGTGCGTATTGTCCTGTCCTGATGGGTGTTTTGCATTTGCAGGGGGCAGTGCAGGTATATCACAGTGTGTGGAGGCTGGAAATGCTCTGCTGGGATGTACGGTGGCTCAAAAGACTCTGGGCCTGTAAGGACCTCTAAGGCCACCCTGTCTGTCTGTCTGCATGGGCCTGTAAGGACCTCTAAGGACCTGCCATCCTGTCTGTCTGTCTGTCTGCCTGTCTGTCTGTCTGGGCCTCTAAGGACCTCTAAGGACCTGCCACCCTGTCTGTCTGTCTGTCTGTCTGCCTGGACCTCTAAGGCCACCCTGTCTGTCTGTCTGGGCCTCTAAGGACCTCTAAGGCCACCCTGTCTGTCTGTCTGGGCCTGTAAGGACCTCTAAGGCCACCCTGTCTGTCTGTCTGTCTGTCTGTCTGTCTGTCTGTCTGTCTGGGCCTCTAAGGACCTCTAAGGCCACCCTGTCTGTCTGTCTGTCTGTCTGTCTGCCTGGGCCTCTAAGGACCTGCCACCCTGTCTGTCTGTCTGCCTGTCTGGTCCTCTAAGGACCTCTAAGGCCACCCTGTCTGCCTGTCTGTCTGTCTGCCTGAACCTCTAAGGACACCCTGTCTGTCGGTGTCTGGGCCTGTAAGGACCTGCCACCCTGTCTGGTCCTCTAAGGGCCTCTAAGGACCTGCCACCCTGTCTGTCTGCATGGGCCTCCAAGGACCTCTAAGGCCACCCTGTCTGTCTGTCTGGGCCTCCAAGGACCTGCCACCCTGTCTGTCTGTCTGCATGGGCCTCTAAGGACCTCTAAGGACACACTGTCTGTCTGTCTGTCTGGGCCTCTAAGGCCACCCTCTCTGTCTGTCTGCATGGGCCTCTAAGGACCTCTAAGGCCACTCTGTCTGTCTGTCTGGGCCTCTAAGGCCACCCTCTCTGTCTGTCTGCATGGGCCTCTAAGGACCTCTAAGGCCACTCTGTCTGTCTGTCTGGGCCTCCAAGGACATGCCACCCTGTCTGTCTGCATGCGTCTGCCTGTGTCTCTGTTCCGATTACAATGAGGCAGCAAGGAGGAACAACTCGCACACCACTGATGCCAATGGCCATCGTCATGACTCATCAGTGGTGTGCGAGTTCCTCCTTGCTGCTTCATTGGATTACTTTGTGGAACCTACGCACCCTGCCGGCTACAACCCTAAAGGCGCGACACCCCTCTGGAGTAAATGCTTCTGTTCTGATTACGGCCATCACTCCGTCATTGACCTGCTTCTGCGAATTGCGTACATCTGCTGCTATACTGTTTCTAAAGGTCACTGGTTAGTAAAACCTGTTTTTACTCATTATAAGCTTACAGCTTCGTCTCACAGGTTTTTTTTTACTGATGGTGGTACTGTATCTATGGGCAGGAACACCTTCATGGCTTCTCTTTGATTGAGGTGATGCTTTTTTGCAGTTAATGGCAGTTTAAAAGGCAGAGGCTTTTGAGTAGTTTACGAGAACCAAAAAAATATCTCTTGCTTCTCCATGCCACCTGCTCGCTATAACCATATCAGTCTGTAAAATGTCAGTCCTGTGTATGTCTATGTCTTGGCATAGTATAGAGAGAAAATGTGATTTCATTTTCCTTGTATGACTTGTGCATATGAAGAAAGTGACAATAAGAGCTGACTTGACTTGACTTGACTATCCATGCCACCTGCTCACTCTAACCTCTGTTCTGTTATTGTTCCTCAGTGGTGAAACAAACTTCCAGCGGGACCAAGACTAGTAGGGTCATCATCTCTCTCAATCTTCAAGAAGCAAGTAAAGACTCTTCTCCCTCGTGACCATTTACTGCACCAATTCCTGAGCTGGCCCAGACCCAACATAAAAAGAAATGTTGTGTGGGTGTGTGTACTTTACTTAAACCTGTGTTGATGTCCTTAAATACAAAACCACTAATGCCTTGTTCACACCAAGAGCGACCTACACTAACTGAGCGACGGAAGTCATTATTTTTCAATGGAGGGCACGCGACCAGCGCTACCAGAGCGAATTCGCCAGAAGCGAAGCAAACTGTGCGAACAGAGCGAATTTTAACGATAAAAAGTCAGGTAATGTTATGGTAATGTGCTATTGCGTCGTTTGGTGAAAACCAATTGGAATGTTCATAACTCTGAATGTCTCAGGCTGTCAAGCCAGAGCCGTTATGTGATTAGCTCAATCAAACATGCCGCGTCCAGAGCAAATACAGCGAATTCAAGGCGAAACTTCTTCTGCTACCTCCGCTACCAGGCAGCGTAGTTTACTCTTGGTGTGGACAAGGCATAAGTCTACTTGGCATTTGCACTTTTCTGTGTATTTCCTGTGCACTTTGTATCTGCAAGTGACGTACACTCTGATTATGTTCTCGATTGTAGGTCACAAAATGTAATCTAGTCTGCCAAATGCAATGTAGTCATGTAGTAATGTAGTAATGTAATATGTCGTTGACAGCAAGGTCAATCTTATAAGGCCAGGGATCCTTTCAGCACCTCCTCTTTACAAATTATACACATGCTAATAAGCTTTCTGTATGTGCGTGCATCAAAGTGTTAACACCCTATGCTACTTGAATCTGTACCTACTGTTTAATTCGTAGGCTACCGTGTTGTCAGTTGGTGACTCATAAAGAACAACTGTTCCTTATTAATATGCATGTCAAATAATTAAAGCAAAATGAATGCAATGGCGTATAAACTGTCCTCCATTTATGGGCAAGGTTGTGAATCACAATTTCAAAAACTGGTTTCTTAGCCGGATGCCTGTGTACCGAGCCTGGCTTGGCCATCTGTAAGCTCCAGCCAATTTACATGTCTTCAATTAGGGTAAGACCAGGCTAACTGTGTACTGCCCATGGTTAATTTTGTGACCTAGGCTTTTCTGGCTAATTGGCCTATCTTTAGGCTGATTTTTTTTACACTGAAGTAATGGCAAGCGAGGTCCACTAAAAATCCACTTCTTATGGTGAAAAAAAAGAAAGCACCCCTCACTATGTGCCGTTTTGAAAATAATCATATAAATATAATATAAAATTGATTCTTTTTAAGGAAATTATTTATTATGTGGGTGGGGGAGGGCTCTCAGAATCTCGTGTACCAAATATGATACAGACGCTACAGGGTTAAATTAAGATTAGGGATATTAATTACCAAAACATTTTTTTGTGAAAGCAATATTATAATAGAGGCCTGGCTTGCTGGGGTTAAAGGGACAAGCAATATGTCAACCACTCTCATACGAAAGGAGACAGCTGAAGCAGAGTGTCACTCAGAGGAGGCACACACTCAACACTCCACAAATACAACACAAAGACACACACACGCACACACGCACACACACACACACTACAAATATAGTGCAAGGCAAAGGCCGCATGGTGATGGATACACTATAGGGAAAACTGATTTGTTGAACTATTTCCAATTGGAAAACATAATAGCTCTAAAAACAGATGTTCATAGCATGTGTAACGTATTATAAGACGTTATTGATATTTTTGATACATCACTGGCTCTCACCCGCTACCGGCATGGAGGTATAATTGATAAAACAGCCACGTTGTTAGCTGAGTGTTAGCCATCATTAGAGTTGACAAGGAAGTTTCTTTATATACTTGAAATCTAGACTGACATGTCCATCTCTAAAAGGAGTCCAATTAGGCCAATTAGATTTCAAGTTGGCCTATTTTTAACGAATGACCTCAAGTCAAAGTTGACTTGGCCAATCCAAAAGGTGGCCAATTATCCGGTCGGGCGTTCGCAGGGACCTTCAGAGGCGTTTAGTCTTGGTTCAGCGATGGCGGACACGGCTAGGTGACTCCAAAATAAAGCATATTAATCAATACATGATATGTCTCTAGCACAGTGGGTGGGTTACTAAACAAGACTACTACTGGGCTGGATGGACTAATGTTATGGTCTGGCCCCACTTGACTTTATCCAGGGGCCATTTGACTGTGAGTGTGTGTGTGTGTGTGTGTGTGTGTGTGTGTGTGTGTGTGTGTGTGTGTGTGTGTGTGTACACTCCTCCCAATTGGTTTGTTTTATCCAGGGGCCATTTGACTGTGAGTGTGTGTGTGTGTGTGTGTGTGTGTTTTGACTAAGGGCCATTTGAATGAGTGTGTGTGCGAGCGTATGCATGCGTGTGTGCTTCCGTGCTGTGACCATGGGGGGCGCCACTTGATTCCTTGATCTGTGCCTGCTATGGCAGGGTAATGTTTACCAACATGCCACCTCCCTCCCCCCTACCCCACTGACCCCCAGGGGTGTTCAAGGAAACCAGAGACACGGGGCCTATTAGTGAAGAGTTAACTCTCCTCTCCACCCAACACAAGACAAGATGGCCTTTCAAGTGAACCCGAAACATGAACAAAACATGGAACACAACATAGCTTCTCTTCTCCCCTCTTCTCTTCTCTTCTCTTCTCTTCTCTTCTCTTCTCTTCTCTTCTCTCCTACTCTCTTCTCCCCTCTTCTCTTCTCTTCTCTTCTCTTCTCTTCTCTTCTCTTCTCTCCTCTCTTCTCTTCTCTTCTCTTCTCTTCTCTTCTCTTCTCTTCTCTTCTCTTTTCCTTTCCCCCTTCTCCCCTCTTCTCCCCTCTTCTCTTCTCCCCACTTCTCTTCTCTTCTCTTCTCTTCTCTTCTCTTCTCTTCTCTTCTCTTCTCTTCTCTTCTCTTCTCTTCTCTTCTCTTCTCTTCTCCCCACTTCTCTTCTCTTCTCCCCACTTCTCTTCTCTTCTCCCCCTCTTCTCTTCTCTTCTCTTCTCTTCTCTTCTCTTCTCTTCTCTTCTCTTCTCTTCTCTTCTCTTCTCCCCTCTCTTCTCCTCTCCTCTCCTCTTCTCTTCTCTTCTCTTCTCTTCTCTTCTCTTCTCTTCTCTTCTCTGGCTAGAGTGTCACTCCCCTCCTGCTCCTCACACATGGTTTGCATTTCAGCTCTCCAGTGTGTGGCTGGCCAGAGCCCTCTTAGCATCATGAGCACCAGACAGACAGACACCAAGCCGCACGCAGGGCCGGATTAAGATGGTCTGGGGCCCCTAGGCTACAGGTAGCTGTGGGGCCCCCGGAAGGCAAATTTCGTGACAAATTCACATAGGCAGTGTCATAATGACAAGTTAGGAATTCTAGATAACATGTCTACCAACTATATGTACTAAACATGACACATTATTTTTTTTCGTATTGCATCCTATCACAATCATATAATTTTTCACTTTTGGCCAATCAGAGGCCCCCAGGCAAATGGGCCCCTAGGCTGCAGACATATCTAGCCTGTGTGTTAATCCGGCCCTGGCCGCACGGACACAACACACTGCCTAATATGGAGCTCATTAGCCAGGCATCCCCACAGGAGAGAGAGACACACACGCACACACAGTGCGTATAGTGAAGCCTTCGTTGAGGCAGGCATCTCCCGACAGCTTCCTCCCATCACACACACACGAACAGGACACAGGGGCTGAGGCCAGAATGACAGCCCAACACTCCCCTAGAGACACTGCCGAACTGAACAACAGTCCCTTAACCCTGACAGGACGAACACACACACACACACACACACACTGAAGAGAACCGAGGACGAAGACACCAGTACACACATACACACACACACACACACACACACACACACACACACACACACACACACATACTGAAGAGAACCGAGGACGAAGACACCAGTACACACACACACACACACATACACACACACAAGAACTGACAGTGACAGAGCAGGTCCAAAGAGAATGGAATGGCAGAGCAGATACAAAGCATAAAGGCTACCGTATAAAATAAAGCCGGCAAGCATGAGTCAGGGCAAATCTATCACAATGAAGGACAGATAGTCAATGCAAGGGTGCATTTTTCGAAACCAAAGTTGCTTATTACATTAGCTACTTTGTTGTTTTCAATGCATTTTCCCAATGGCAACTACCGAAGTTGCTAACAGGCTAACAACTTCTCATTTGAGAAATGCACCCCAGATCATTTAGATAGGAGACAGTATTGAGATGGACTTACTTTGGTCCAGCCTATAGTGTGAGGCTGGAATGGGACAGAAAACAAACAAACAAAAAACCCAGCTCAGGCATTTTTGTGTAGTCCCTTTTAGATTGTGGGCTAGTCTCTAAGATAACCACTTGGCCAGGACACACTTGTAAAAGAGATTTTTAATCTCAACAGGTTTATTTTCCTGGTTAACTAAAGGTTAAATAAATAATTAAAAAAAAATAGATAAAAATAAATAAACATAAGATCAACAAAAATAAAAATAACCCCACCAGATTGGCCACTGAGGACCGTCAGCCCACCGGGAAATGCCCTATGCCATGGGTGCATTTCTGAAAAGAGAAGTTGTTAGCCTGTTAGCAACTTCGGTAGTTGCCAATGGGAAAATGCATTGAAAACAACAAAGTAGCTATAGCCAAGTTGCCTAATTCCGCCCGTCCCCCAGTTCGGCCCGCCTACTTATAAGTAATGATAGTTAATTATGTATCCACTGTTAAAGTCGGGAATGGATATCGACATGATACGGAGTTTGTATGCTTACAATTTGAAACGGTGATGACATTTAAAACGAGTCATATGATCATAAACACCATTGTAATGAAGGGTGTCGTAACGGCAGCATGAAAGAGATGGAACTTTAATTTCTCGACGACATTCTGGCTAAAAACTCGCCCTTGCCGCTTCCCTGTTTCGCTTTAGGACCAAAATTATTCAACCGTTTCCACAGTAACGACCAAACTAATCACAGTTCCTGCATCGGTAAAGCCAGGACTACAAGTGTGAACGAAATCAGCAAAACAGTATGAAAGAATAATAAACAGTAACGGAAATACCGACGTGACCTGAAATCAAGCGGGCGGAATTGGGAGCCTTTCGCCAGTGAATTGTGCTGAAACTAGATTTTAGACATGCTGGACGTTATCGCCAAATTACGATAGAAAGGGCTACCAATGTTAGCTAATATTGCTCATTACCTCATCTACACAGTTGCTGCAATCCAAAAATATACAATAGCATAATTAAAAAGTATTTGAATAGTGATATTATCACGTTTTCAGTGAAGTGATCAGTGAAGTGGGCGGAATTTGGCGACCTTACTATCATGTAGTAAGCAACTTTGGTTTCGAGAAATGCACCCCAGATTACCCGGCCTGCTGTACGTAGTGTGACGGCAGCTGGGATCGGGTCCAACTGAGCTGTTAGAGCTTTTGGGCTCAGATAAGAGGCAATACATACAAACACACAGAGTTCAGCATAACATTGAGTCATTTCACTCTCTCTGGCGTTTGGCAGACAAATGTTTTAGAGCACGTGTTAGTAGCACAGAATCGTGTCTCTTTAATCATAGAATTAACCCAGAACGCCCTTACAGCAAAACACAGCTTAGAAGAAGAACAAAAGTGTTCATTAAAACAAGAAGAGGAGAAGAAGTCAAAGAAATGCATGTTTCAACAATAATTTATGCTTAAGGTTTGTAGTGAGGCCTCCACACAACATCCTGTTTGGGAGTTGTGGTGGTTTTCAAGGAGGCACGACTCCTCATCTTGGAAACTCTCCAGACTGTTACTTTTAGTTCAAGGTCTAGACTCTAGACTGAGGAGACCAGGAGTGAGAAAGGCCTCATGTCCTTATTTGGTTCGGCAGACTGTAATTTGGCCGTCCATCCAGCCACATACTTCCCAGAATACATACTTTGCTGCAGCTTGCTACCCAGGAAGGGAGGTGCAACAGTGACACTTACAGGAGAGAATGTGCACCTGCACCACCTTGGCTGGGGCTGTCCAAACAATATCCCACCACACCAATGACAGCCATAAGAAGGGAGGCCATGCAAATATTACAAGTCGTAAATCAAAGCTCAGCGCGGTCGGTCGGTCGTTCGGGTCTGGGCAGCTCGTTTCATGCTGAATGCCGGGAGTCTTGATGTTCGGGCTTGACGTGATGCCCAGACCGTCAAAGCTGGCAGAAGAAGATGGTGGCGTGCGGTTTGACAGTCTTGTTTAATCCCCTACTACTGTACTGGCAAAACTGGCATGCGAACATGATTGCGTGTGTGTGTGTGTGTGTGTGTGTGTGTGTGTGTGTGTGTGTGTGTGTGTGTGTGTGTGTGTGTGTGTGTGGTTTCACTTGATTAGGGGCTGGCATGACAGGAGCATTTCCAAACCAGATGTCACTGCATTGATGCCCCCAGCGGGCCCCTAAAAGAGCCCCAGCTGGAGTGGAGCAGAGGGCAAGCAGGGACGCTGACAGGGGGGGACAAAGGGGTCAGCTGTCCCGGGCCCAGGGAGAGAGGGCCCCAAAATTGGGTCCTCATTACATTGAATATATTGGTTGGGGGGGGGGGCTGTTTCAGATTACTTAATAATAATAATAATAATAATACTAATTGTATTTGTATTTGTATAGCACTGTATCATACAAGGCATCCAACTCAAAGTGCTTAACAAATGGGAAGAAAAAACATCATTGCTAGAGATGGATTTAAAAGGAGAGGTAGAGAGGAGAGGCAGAAACAGCAGGAAGGCAGAGGAAGAAGAGATAGAGAGATTGTAGAGTCATAAGGTCACCGTAGGTTAGGACCAGGATTCTTAGAGGCGTAAGGTCCATAGTGGCTGGGCCTAGCATAAGTCATAGATAGTCACACTGAATTTGGGCGTTTTGTCCTGCGCCCGGCCAAAGCTGTCAGCGGCCCTAGCAGCGGCTGTGGCAATTGGCGAAGTAAATTTTAGGTGGGGAGGCAGGATTTGCCGATTGTCAAAGAAGACCAAAAGAGGAAAAACTAAACCCACACACAGGTTCAAGTGTGTAAAGTGCAATAGAGACGCAGTTACAAATCCATACCAGTTTGCAGTTACAGTTTAAAGGAAAGGCCACACAACATTTTCATTCATTGAAATCCTTTTTTATTATTTTTATGTTTTTTTTTCAGGGAATACAAAAAATACTTTTGTGACCAGATAAATATTATACATACAGCATCATTTGTCATGTTCATAATGTCATCATCACTCACTATCTCAGTGTTAAGAAAGCCCTAAACTAGTGAAATGAAGGCGCTAGTTTGCTTTTTCTTTTCTTGTTCTTTTTTTTGTTTGTTTTTGTTTTTGTTTTTCTCATTTTCTTGCTGCGGTTAAGACACACCACATTTTGTAACCACACATTTCAATATCTTCATCACATTTATTGTTTTGAATAAAACATAATCAAAACAAAGCAAAAAAACCAACAACAGAAACAATAAAACTTCATTAGTAGTGGTTTTCCCACGACAGACATTAGAGGAGGAGGAGTTTTCCTCAGAGGTCTCATGGGGGGAACAGGAGACAGCTGTGGCACTGCTACATCAACTCCAGAAACAAATAAACAAATAAACAAAAGGGGACAAAAAATAAACAAAAACAAAAACAAGGTAGCAGATTTTACTCAGAACGAAGGTCGGGGAGATTTTGCGTCATGACTTCAAAAGCATCACGGGACATGCTCATGGAATGCACAGTACTTCCTTAGTATATAAATCCTTAGGGTATTCGATCATGTTAGTACACAGTAGGTTCTCAATTCGGATCACCATTTTTTTATTACTTTTATATTCGTGTTTTATTTTGTCATATCGCTACAGCGTGTGGGAGGGATGATCAACAGAGAAGTGACTGCCAGGCCACTTCAGCGGTGATCGAGGACCACTTAGTAGATTCAATATGGCTGACGACGAGGCCCAACGCATGGGGTACATTCCAATATGCGACCTTGCGTCCTCCACTTGTGTTTGTGGCCTCGTACCAGGAAGTAATACGTCTTCACTGACAACAGCATTATATTTCAATATCTCACAAAAGCTCAATTGTAAAGTAATTTTGTTTCTTTCAACAGGATGGTAAATGAAGAATAGTCCCCCAAAAATTGTTTTGGCTAGGCTGACAGCGGGGAAACTTAATTGCTTTCTCCATGGAGGCGGGGCATCAGCAAAACGTGAGGCCACAAGCCCGAGTGGAGGACGCAAGGTTGCATATTGGAATGCACATATGGCCTGACAAGGGAACACAGCTGGGGGACTCAAACTATTGTACTGTGACAGTCCCCTTCAGTTTGATCAGGACTTGGCTTAGATCAGAATACTACAAAGCTGGTTTAGGATAAGTTAACATTAAGTTAAGAAGTAAATCATCTAATACAAGAGCTTTTCTTAAGAAAACGAGGGCTCCAGGCTCTTATATTAGACAACTTACCTCTTAACTTGACCTTAACTTATATGGAACCAGCTTTGTAGTATAGGCCCCAGGAGAACAATCTGAGTCTCAGCCCTCCTCAGTGTGACCAAGACGGCTTGGATCAGGTGACCCAGCTATGAGGCCCAGCCCTTTCAGGACGATCAGGCTTTGATCATGAGAACAACATGAAGCCCAAAAAACCCTTAACTAACTAAGACCAGGCCTAGGCTGGGATCAGCTGTTACGCGATGCCTCCAGGAGTGTGTACAGTAGCTGGGCCACATTAGGACCACACTGTGAGGCAGTCCCCCTACAGGTGGGTTCAAGTACGACTAGGCTGGGTCATTAAGACCGAGCTGTGATGCAGTCCATCTACGTTCAGGTACAGTACAGTACAGTACAGTACAACCCAGACAAGGACTATAGCCAGCCGGGTCATTGTGACCCAAGCGGTGACATAGTAGTCCCCTGATGTGTGGTACAGGACAGGACAACAGTAGGCTGGGGCTGGGTCCAGTGGCACTGGCTCTCTCTCTCACTACATCAGCTGTACTCTCTCTCATTATTATTACCATACACTGACAGAATAAGGCACTATTAGACTAGGCAGTCCAGATTCTGAGGGAGAAAATGTGTCTTGAGTGTGTCCTGTGTGTGTGTGTGTGTGTGTGTGTGTGTGTGTGTGTGTGTGTGTGTGTGTGTGTGTGTGTGTGTGTGTGTGTGTGTGCGTACATATCTGTCTAGCTCTCGAAGTGTGTGTAGGTGTAAATGTTTGACACATCAAGATCCAAAGACAAACAAACAAGCAAAAGACAAAATGAGAATATTAAACCCTACGTGAGCTTTGAGAATATTAAACCCTACGTGAGCTTTGAGAATATTAAACCCTACGTGAGCTTTGAGAATATTAAACCCTACGTGAGCTTTCTATACCAGATGAGGATGAGGAGGCTCTGCAAGTGGACAAGGGCCAGTGATGGAGGTGGAGGGGGTAGGTAGAAGATGTGGCTACACACATACGCTACACGGGGTCTTTGACGTTTTTAGAAGGAGATGTCAGGGTGGCACAGCAACAGCTAATGTCACTATTGTGTGGAGTCGACACATTAATAATTTGTACATCATGTTTCACTTACTACATGGAATTAACGTTCTGTATATAACTCAATACAAGTAATAATATTTGAATCCATACACTAGTGGGATTATCTGAAGTTGCACCGGCTGACTTCGGCTACTAAAATGGTTAACGACTCAGACACCACCACCGGCTGCCTACAATGCAGCCAATTAACAACCAGCCTACCAGATAGATCACGACAAAACAGCTGGCTGGCTTCCGGCCCAGTTCCGGCCCACATCAAGTGGCACATTTCGATGCCTACTGCACTGTATAGCACTCGACAAAGAGTTCTCACCAGCCATTTGGATGAATGCATGCTATAGAGCTACAAGTGCTTTGTTTTTTCTTTTTAAATCGACACATAACTTTGATCCTCCAAAATGCCATGCATGTTCATGTACAATCATTTATGTTCAGCTTCTGTTAAAATAGAACAAGGGGAACATCTCTAGGATGAGAGTGTGTGTGTGTACAACAGTATGTGACGGGTTGCCTCCTAAAAAAGTTGGTTAAGTCTGGACAGCAGCTCACTGAGCAGTTGATTTGTCACAATTCGATTCAGAAGTGTGTTTGTGAATACACGTGTGTCTTTAGTGTTGGATTCCTAGTGGAGTAGCAGGCAGCAGTCAATTCTTTTTAGCTTTTTTAAAGAAGACTAATAGGCCTAATGTACACGACCGTTAGTTGGTATTTGTGTGTGTGTGTGTGTGTACTGTATCTGAGAGAGAGAGAGAGTGTGTGTACATTTTCCTCAAGCATATGGTTATTGTCAATGAGGGAAGAATTAAAACACAGAGGGGCCGCCAGGGAACAGAGGGAATGTAAACAGGAGCCTTTTACATAGACTGCTGCTGCTACTGCTACTGCTGCTGAACACTCACCCCTTATACAGACACACTGCTGCTGTGGAGAGCACTGCTGGCACCATGGATGGACTAGTGCTAAGCCACGTGAGTGACATCAGGGTGCGTGCGTGCGTGCGTGCGTGCGTGCGTGCGTGTGTGTGTGTGTGTGTGTGCGTGTGTGTGTGTGTGCGCGCGCGTGTGCATGTGTGTGTGAGTTCAAAGTTAGCTTGAAGGGACAGATTAAGTTCACTGTTCTTGTGCACCTGACAACCACCGACCTTGCTTTAAAGGAACAAAATGGAACCAGAACCTTGTGCGTATGAAATCAGTTATGAAACTTTACCCAATTATCAAACTTGCCCAGATACTGCTGCTGACCAAGAGCACACTTCAGGAGAAAACTGCACATACGTACAAGCACATCACACCTCTCATCACTGAAGTCTTCCATGCTATCCTGTGATAGAGCTACACGTCTACAGTTCTCCTTCCAATCATGTCACCCCTTGTTCTTATGACACACAGAAAGACGTAAACAAAAGTCAGTGGTGATTTCCTTCCTTTCACTAAAACATGACAATGTGCATCCGACGACATGACGGACTGTGGTAAGCAACGAGGCTTAGCCAGCAAGCAGACTAAAAAGGTTGGGTGCTAGCCTAGCCGTTAGCATATGATATGTGTGATATGTGTTTTAATACTGCTCGCTAGCCCCCTTGGCGTTGCGTGGCGTTGAGGATGTGTGGTGTTGGTGAGGTGAGGACGCTAAAACCATGCGGCAGGCGCAGCTGTAAACAGGAGGGGGAGGGGAATGTTCAGAGAGAAGTTGGGCGTGGCATTCCTATGTGTAATTTATTTAATATTAGTGGTTTTAAGCCAGACGTACGGTACGTGTCAGAAGTTAAGTAAGAAAAGACATCCTATTGCAATCGCTCACACAAGACTTGGACACTCACGTACGTACGCCATCCACAGGGTTTACTCTCACCATTAATAATCATGTCGCATCGTAAAACACAAGGATACATTATAGCATTTATTGCGTAAGTGTATACTTCTTATTATTATTATAAAATATGAGGCCTTTAATATTTAATATCATGAAGTTCAATACACGCCAACTCATGTCTGCACGGTATGATATCTTAAACGTCAGGCCTTGTAAATCGTATATACCTATGTTCAGATGGCCCTTGCTTCTATTTGTATTGAAAGACTCACACACCTCAGACACACACACACTTCAGACACACCCACACCCACAAAGAAAACACACAGACACACACATATCTTTAACACCTTCACACATACACTTATATCCACACACACACACACACACACACACACACACACACACACACACACACACACACACACACACACACACACACACACACACACACACACACACACCCACTCGTCAAGGCTTCCAGCGAGTTTTCTCGAGTGTCGACTAGCTTGTCTCAAATCCCACCCAATCAATCACACATTAACCTTGCCCCATGATGTGTCGTTAGATAATAGCCCCTCCCCTTTCCTTGATTGACGCGACCAGCGACAGCCAGTAAGCTTTGCACTTGGTACAAAGGATTCACAAGTAGCCAGCGCTCACCAACCAATCAACATTTACCATAGCTTCCCCTATCCCTCCCCGTATCTTTCAGCAAGTTCGATTGGCCGAGCAGAGGTGCCGAGTGTTATTAGTGGGCATCCACCATCCTGATTGGGCTGCGTGATGGCGTAGGTCCCGGCGTGGAGTGGCGTGCGATTGGGCGGCCGGGGCGTCACTCAGCTCTCGTCCTCGCGTAGCTCGCTGGGCAGGAACTTGTACTGCTGCTGGCGGATCTGGGCCAACTTCTTACGCGCCTCCTCCAGCTCCCGCTCCTTACGCAGCATCTCCTCCTGCGCAGCGATGATCTGGAGGAGGGAAGGGGGGAGGGGGGAGGGGGGGGGGGGGGGGGGGGGGGGGAGAGGGAGAGAGATAAGGGGGAGGGGGGAGGGAGAGAGGAGAGGGAGGGAGAGGAGGGAGAGGGAGGAGGAATGGTAGAGAGAGGAGGGAAGGGGGGAGGGAGAGGGGAGGGAGAGAGAGAGGGGGAGGGAGAAGGGGAGAGGGGAGAGGGAGAGAGAGGGAGAAGGAGGGACAGAGAGGTAGAGAGAGAGAGGGAAGGGGGGTGGGGAGAGGGAGAGAGAGAGAGGGAGGGGGGGAGGGAGAGAGGGAGAGAAAGAGAGGGAGCGAGAGGGGGGAGGGAGACAGGGAGAGAGAGAGGGAGCGAGAGGGTGGGGGGGGGTACGGAGGGAGACAGAGAGACAGAGAGAGCAATTGAGACTCAACACCCAGGCTGATAAGTTAATACATCTGTTTCTGTTTGTCTCTTTGCCATAGACACATTGAAAGCTACACTGACCAAGAGATCAATTCACAGACACACTGACAAACAGGCAGCGAGAGACAGACAGACAGACCGACCGACTGACCGCCAGACAGACAGACAGACAGACAGACAGACAAATGTATTGTACTAACACTTTGGCTAACCAACATACACATGACAATTTTCATACATCAAGACTGCAGTAACAGCGTTACGTATGACGTCACAGCGTCACGCACGGCGCGCTGATCTACAGAAAAGGTGCCCACATGCCTTCGTCCACAGTAGAAATTGGCGGTGCTAGCTACCTTTTGGAGATCAGAGCTAATCTGCAGCTCTGCTTAACCATGGGAAACACTTTTGACGGCGGCGCAGAGTCCGAATGATGTGGAAAAACAATGAATTTGTCACTGAAAATGCGCGTTTTAAAAAGTCGCCAGATGCACCAAAAAGTCTCTAAAGGCGCTAGATGAGGTTTTTTTGCCGCCAGGGCCATCAAAAAGTCGCTAAAGTCACTGGAACCGCTGGAGTAAATTAGGACACTGAAGGACCCTGACGACAGAGCTATAGGCCCGCATCCCTCATCCCATCACACCAATAAATGTTAAATATGGCTTTGCTGGATCTTAATCTGCCTCAATCCTCTACAGAAGTCCCATACAGGGCTATGGAGGACAAGGAGGCCCGTACAGGGCTATGGAGGACAAGGAGGCCGGGGGGGGGGGGGGGGGGGACGGGGGGGTCAATCCTCTACAGAAGGCCCGTACAGGGCTATGGAGGACAAGGAGGCCGGGGGGGGGGGGGGGGGACGGACGGGGGGGTCAATCCTCTACAGAAGGCCCATACAGGGCTATGGAGGACAAGGAGGCCAGGGGGGAGGGGGGGGGGGGAGGAGAGGGGGGGCTATGGAGGACAAGAAGGCCAGGGGGAGGGGGGGGGGGTCAATCCTCTACAGAAGGCCCGTACAAGGAGGCCAGGGGGGGGAGGGGAGAGGGGGGGGAGGGGAGGGGGGGAGACTATGGGTGTGCGTCATGCGCTAGAATAAAAGTAAAGGACTGCCTCAATTTGTCTTGCTTGCTTGCTACGGGAAGGACAATGTGTCACACCCCTCTCCTGATCGGGACACACCAATAAAAATAAAACATGGTCTCAGTCGCTGGAAGGAGGCCTAAAGAGGGGGCTTGAAGGAGGAGCTCCCCCCAAGGAGGGTCCTGATGACATGATGACAGGGCTAAGGTTCACATCCCTCTTCTCATGACAGGCCTATATGGGATCACATCCCTTTCTCCACTGTGACAACACACACCATGAAGGTAAAAGATGGCTCTGGAGGAGGATGAGTGTGTGTACCACAAAAAGGAAAAAGATGGCATCAAAGCTCAAGGAGAGGCTGTTGAAGCAGGAGTGCCAGGGAAAGGAAAAGAAGGTTAAACGCGTTTCGGCTATCAAGCCTTCATCAGTGCGTGGTCAGCTTTTGGACATGGTGGTAATATAAATAAATAATGAGACGCAGTTTGTGAGTGCATATTTTTCTTCCTTAAGTTGATACATTTTATTGCGCACCCAAAGACATTCGTTTTTTCCAAAAAGTTGAGCGCATCCTTTGCCAAAACTTGAAAGTAAAATAAGGCATTAGGGCCTCTGCACACCGGTTCTGACAAAGTCCAAAGTTCGATTCCACTGATTTCAATACAACCCCGCACATGTCCGCAAATGAGGGGACAGCTCTACTTTCGCCGGAGCTGGACCTCGTTTATCCTCGCTCTGCTGTGATGAAATTGACCATTCGTTGATTATCACATCTGCCCAGTGTGCAGGGGGGTAACCGAAAATGACAGGGTAGGTAATAAAGCCAGGGAAGAGGTGAGGAGTAAATGTGTGGAGAAAAACCCAGGGAGGAGGTGAGACTGGGTGGGAGAAGGTGTGGAGTTAACCCAGAGAGGAGGTGAGAAGAGGTGTGGAGTTAACCCAGGGAGGAGGTGAGAAGAGGTGTGGAGTTAACCCAGGGAGGAGGTGAGAAGAGGTGTGGAGTTAACCCAGGGAGGAGGTGAGAGGAGGTGTGGAGTTAACCCAGGGAGGAGGTGAGAGGAGGTGTGGAGTTAACCCAGGGAGGAGGTGAGAGGAGGTGTGGAGTTAACCCAGGGAGGAGGTGAGAAGAGGTGTGGAGTTAACCCAGGGAGTAGGTGAGAGGAGGTGTGGAGTTAACCCAAGGAGTAGAGCCAGTAGAGTCAGGAGGAGACGGCCACAGCTGCAGTAGTAGTGTCAGTGTCAGTGTCAGTGTCAGTGTGCGGCCTTGCCTCCTCCACTTGTGCTTGTCTCCTTGTCCTGCCTCCTGGCCCCTTCTCTGTGGAGAAAACCATGAAGTTTCCCAGCTGTCAGCCTAGCTACAACAACTTCTGAGAGAATGTTTTTCATTCACCATCCCAATTGCAAATGAGAAAAAGACTTTACAATTGAACTTTTGTAAGATATTGAAATATAATGCTGCTGTCAGTGATGTCATCATGACATATTACTTCCTGGTACGAGGAGACAAGCCCAAGTGGAGGAGGCAAGGCCGCATATTGGAACGCACTCCCTGTCAGTGTGCAACACTGGCTTGCTTGCTGGCCTGAGCTTCCCGGTATTTCTTTTCTTTTTTTCCTCACTTCCTCTTCTTTCTTCTGGTGAGATATGTCTGACCTATAATTAACATAACTGCAGAGTCATAAAAGAAGAAGGGGGAGGAATGGAGGGAGGGGTGTTGATACTTTTTTATTCTTGAAACGCGAGTCTGCAGTACGCATCTATCCCCATCACATGCATGCACACACACGATGTAGCCTGAGGCACGGGTGGATTTGAGAGATGGCAGCGGTGGATTAGAAGGCGGGGAACACTTGATGGGTCGCGGCAGCCTGAGAAATGCCTTTCTCTGGCTGGAGGAACAACACACACACCCACACACACACCCACACACACACACCCACACACACACACACACTGACACACACACTGACACACACACACACACACACACACACACACACACACACACACACACATACACACACACACCAGGACAAGTGCACACGCACTTTATCCTTCCTTCTCTGGGAGTGTTTGTTCTCTGTGGGATTCTTTTGACTGTGGCAGGGATCCCCCCCATGGGCTTTAAACAGTAGCAGGCAAAGAGGAGAGGCACACACGCAAAGACACAGCGCGCGCGCACACACACACACACACACACACACACACACACACACACACACACACACACACACACACACACACACACACACACACACACACACACACACACACACACACACACGCAGTCTGCAACGGAACTTGAGAGGCAGGCACTCTTCAATTATTGGTCCTCTGGCACAGGATGAAGTGAGTGGGTTGAGATGTCCAGAGGGCGACTCCTGCTCTGCTCTGCTCTGAGCGTGCACTGCCAACACTTGAACCAGTCGCGTTTGAAGAGGAGAATAAGGAGACCCAGAGGCAACACTGGGGCCGCGGTCTGAGGAGCAGAATAAGGAGATCCGGACCCAGAGGCAACACTGGGGCCGCGGTCTGAGGAGGCAGCCTGAGTACTGTATGCAGACGCTCAGCCATCTGGTGCACTGGAGCAGTGTAAGGAGAGCCAGAGCCAACACAACACTGGGGCCTGAGGAGGAGAATAAGGAGAGCCAGAGGCAACACAACATTGGGGCCGCGGTCTGAGGAGCAGAATAAGGAGACGCAGAGCCAACACTGGGGTCTGAGGAGGAGAATAAGGAGAGCCAGAGGCAACACAACACTGGGGCGGCGGTCTGAGGAGGAGAATAAGGAGACGCAGAGCCAACACTGGGGCCGCATCTGAGGAGGAGAATAAGGAGAGCCAGAGGCAACACAACACTGGGGCCTGAGGAGCAGAATAAGGAGAGCCAGAGGCAACACAACACTGGGGACTGAGGAGCAGAATAAGGAGAGCCAGAGGCAACACAACACTGGGGACTGAGGAGCAGAATAAGGAGAGCCAGAGGCAACACAACACTGGGGACTGAGGAGGAGAATAAGGAGACACAGAGCCAACACAACATTGGGGCCGCGGTCTGAGGAGCAGAATAAGGAGAGCCAGAGGCAACACAACACTGGGGCCTGAGGAGTAGAATAAGGAGACCACTGGGGCCGCGGTCTGAGGAGCAGAATAAGGAGATCCGGACCCAGAGGCAACACTGGGGCCGCGGTCTGAGGAGCAGAATAAGGAGACCCAGAGGCAACACTGGGGCCGCGGTCTGAGGAGCAGAATAAGGAGATCCGGACCCAGAGGCAACACTGGGGCCGCGGTCTGAGGAGCAGAATAAGGAGGCAACATTGGGGCCGCGGTCTGAGGAGCAGAATAAGGAGAGCCAGAGGCAACACAACACTGGGGCCTGAGGAGTAGAATAAGGAGACCACTGGGGCCGCGGTCTGAGGAGGCAGAATAAGGAGAGCCAGAGGCAACACTGGGGCCTGAGGAGGAGAATAAGGAGAGCCAGAGGCAACACAACACTGCGGCCTGAAGAGGAGAATAAGGAGACACAGAGCCAACACAACATTGGGGCCGCGGTCTGAGGAGCAGAATAAGGAGAGCCAGAGGCAACACAACACTGGGGCCTGAGGAGCAGAATAAGGAGAGCCAGAGGCAACACAACACTGGGGCCTGAGGAGTAGAATAAGGAGACCACTGGGGCCGCGGTCTGAGGAGGCAGCCTGTGTAGTGTATGCAGACGCTCAGCCATCTGGTGCACTGGAGCAGTGTGATGAGGAGACGTGATGTGGAGATGCTGAGGGTCTCCAGTAGGGAGGACAAAGACGGAGCGCTCTGGCACGATGTGGCCTACAATACACTGCTGAGCAGAGGCGCTCTCCAGTCCGGCCAAGACTTAAGCTGCTGCTGAAGAGAGAGACTGTGGAGGATCGGAAAATGACCGCCGTCGGGAATCAAACTCGGGTCGCCCGCGTAGCAGTCTAGAGCCCAGCCGACTAAGCCACGCCTGGGCCCTGTTGCCCCATTTTGGACCGCCACTAGGGATGCACCGTTACTGACAATGGTAACGGTCCCGATACTTGCTCATTATGCTCATGCTCATACACTCATAGTCGTCAAACACTTGTCGATACCAGGCGCGATACTTCCTATTATACAAAACAACGCAACATCTCGTCATGTTCTGCTGACTTGAAAGCAGAGTGGGAAAGAAGGGCCACCTCAGACAGACATTTACTAACATTTAAATTAAAATGGAATGGACAATAAAACAAATATCACAGCGGGAAAAAACAATCTCCTCAGAGCCTACTACACTCCTGTTTATACAGCCCACATATGGTGTAAATAGCATACAGCCAAGCTGAAGAAGCTGCAGGTGGCTTATACGGTAATGATGCCTTTAGGATTCTCCTGATTTATCTACCTGAGCGATGCCTCCCACGAATTTGGTCTTGACCACCACGCTGTCGTCGTCCGGTTTGTCAAACGCAGCCTTCTGGGCCGCCTTCACCAGGTTATCAGAGGCACGCTTCACTGCATTACCCGCCGCCTGCAGAGGAGGAGAGAGGAGGAGAGAGATGGAGATGGAGAGAGAGGGAGAGAGAGAGAGAGAGAGAGAGAGAGAGAGAGAGAGAGAGAGAGAGGGGGAGAGAGAGAAAGAGAGAGAGGGAGAGAGAGAGAGAGAGGGAGAGAGAAAAAAAAGAGAGAGAGAGGGAGAGGGAGAGACAGACAGACAGAGAGAGAGAAAGAGAGAAAGAAAGAAAGAAAGAAAGAAAGAGAAAGAAAGAAAGAAAGAAAGAAGGAGGAAAAGAAAGAAAGACGGAAAGAAAGAAAGACGGAAAGAAAGAAAGAAAGAAAGAAAGAAAGAAAGAAAGAAAGAAAGAAAGAAAGAAAGAAAGAAAGAAAGATTAGGTAGAAAGAAAGAAAGAAAGATTAGTTAGAAAGAAAGAAAGAAAGAAAGAAAGAAAGAAAGAAAGAAAGAAAGAAAGAAAGAGAGAGAGAGTGAGAGAGAGAGAGCGAGAAATAGAGAGAGAGTAATTTAGCATCATTCTGTCTGCCAGGAATAGGGAGGAAAGGACAGCCTTTTTCATATGAACTTGACAGTGGGTGTGCCTGTAGTCTCCTCGTGGTCCTGTGAGTGTGTGTGTACTCACTGCATGATTTCCGAGTCGTGTGTGTGTGTGTGTGTGTGTGTGTGTGTGTGTGTGTGTGTGTGTGTGTGTGTGTGTGTGCGTGTGCGTGTGCGTGTGTGTGTGTGTTATGTGCACGCACACACACGCGCGCACCTGTAGGCTTCTTATGGCCTCTGAGTCCTGATCTGCCTTGACTTTGCAGGCCACCAGTAGCTGTGCTGTGTGTGTGTGTGTGTGTGTGTGTGTGTGTGTGTGTGTGTGTGTGTGTGTGTGCGTGCGTGTGTGTGTGTGTACCTGTAGTCTCCTCATAGCTTCTGAGTCCTGGTCTGCCTTGACTTTGCAGGCCACCAGTAGTTGTGCCGTGGAGGCGGCCACCTGCTTGGCGGAGGAGATGAGTTTCTCCTCGCTGGCGTGGCCCTGCACCGATGCGTTCGCCGCCTCACACAGGTTACTGGTCGCTGCAGCCACCATACGTGCCTGCAAGTGCACAGAGCCATTTTGTTTTATTTTATTTAAAAAAATACATTACATTGAATTTAGCCTACGCACTTATACAAAGCAACTTACGATCGAGGGCACAACAATCTATCACATACAACACTTGAGAAATATCAATATCACGATATTTTCATTCAATATTGATATCACGATATTTGCAAACGATATACAGTATATATATATATTTTTAAAGAAAGCCGTTGCTTGAGGCACCCATATCATTATATTTTACATTCTTGGTTGGATGGGCGTTCCTTCTGTTTAGTCTCGGCTACTTACTTCATTTGTCTACCGATGGCAGTTGCACCATCAGGAATTTTTGAGTGCACGCGCCCTCAGATCCCTGTTTGTACCAAACAATTCACTTCTTTCCTCCATTCAGTAGTGTGAGAGTAGTCAGGGAAATACACACAGGGTGCTCTGAGTGAGGGTAGGTTGGCTGCAAGTCAGCTGCACTGGTAGTGGCTCATGTGGAGGGGAAGGCTCTGTTGCTGTCTCTTTTGGCAGCAGAGGCAACTGACCAAAATATCGTTTATATCGATGTTATGAAATTTGTTATCGATACACTGAAATATCGTTATCGCAGTAAAATACGATATATTGCACAGCCCTAATACAAAGTGCTTTTTAAAAAAAAAAATTTTTTTTAAAAGATTTTATTTTGGGCTTTTGTGCTTTATTTATGATAGGATGTCAACACAGGGACAGGAAACGAGTGGGAGAGAGAGACGGGGAGGGACTGGCAAATGACCCAGGCAGGAATAGAACTGGGTCGCCGGTGTAGTAACCTAGTGCCCACGGTAGGGCCACTAAAGGTGCGTTCAGGCCGACTGAAAACCGAGCTGGACCCGGTTCCCACACCTAATTGCAAACGGGGCATCGTGTTTACGCCACAGATATTAGCGTTCGCAAACCGGAAAGTTGGTTCGCAACGCGAACTGCAAAATGCTAGGTTTTTCTCCGTGAACTGTGACTGCAACGTGGCCGTCAGCAGGTTTATCCGGGTAACACAGTCACATGCGGAAAAAGTTCAGAACCCAATATGAACATGGGCGGTTCACAGATAAGCACATTTGTGCCGAACGTAACTGGTGCGGGCACCGGTACCGGCACCGTTCCGGTCAGCCTGAAAGCCCTAAAAGTGCTTTTTTAAGTATATTGTTATTCTATTGGAGGCAGGTATGGTGCAGTGGCTTGGTTGGTTGGGTAGAAGTTGGGGAGAGGGTATAAGTTGGGACTAGGGGGGGAGGGCTGCCTTACACAGGTGACCGATGCGTTCGCCGCCTCACAGAGGGTACTGGTCGCTTCAGCCACCATGCGCGCCTGCAAGTGTACAGAGCCATTTTGTTTCATTTTATTTTATAATGACATTACATTACATTTACTGTAGCCTACGCATTTATACAAAGCAACTTATAATCGAGGACACAATCTATTGCATACGACACCAAAATGTGCGCCTGAGGGAAGGGAGGGGGTGTTTTATTTTTGTAAAAAAAATAATTCATTATTATTTTTTTAATTCACGTATTGGAAGTGAGAAGTGGGGAGGTGGGAGGGGGAAGTGGCTTGGTTGGTCAGGTGATGGGGAGGGCTGTAGAGGTGTTTGTACGAAGGGCACACCGTAGTCTGGGGAGGGCTGTAGAGGTGTTATTAAGAAGGGCACACTGTAGTTTGGGGAGGGCTGTAGAGGTGTTTGTAAGAAGGGCACACTGTAGTTTGGGGAGGGCTGTAGAGGTGTTTGTAAGAAGGGCACACTGTAGTCTGGGGAGGGCTGTAGAGGTGTTTGTAAGAAGGGCACACTGTAGTTTGGGGAGGGCTGTAGAGGTGTTATTAAGAAGGGCACACCGTAGTCTGGGGAGGGCTGTAGAGGTGTTATTAAGAAGGGCACACTGTAGTTTGGGGAGGGCTGTAGAGGTGTTTGTAAGAAGGGCACACTGTAGTTTGGGACCCCCCTTTTGGACCCAAGAAGGTTTTTGAGCAGGTTTGGGGTGAAGATGGAAGAGTAGGGGACCATTCCATCAACGGCGTTGACCCCAAATCCGAGCTCAAGTCGGTAAACTGCGCTATTTTTAGACAGAGATCCGTTCCATCAGTCTTGCTAACCTGAAACTCAGCTGAGTTGCCAAGGTAATTTATGCTCCAACTCAAACCTGGTAGCTCCCAGGATTAACACCAGGCTAAATAAATCAGTGTTTCAAAAAAGTGGAACCTGTAAGATACAGTGTCACAACTGGCGTGTTCCACTTAATTCCCGCCATCCTTTTACGAGATCAAAGCGAAACAGCCTCTCTATTTAAATAATCTATGGTGTGATGATGCCAGTAAAAACGACATAAATTACCATTGTCTTTCATTTCGGTTGATTTCTGATAATTAGCACATTTGTTCAACCTTTTATTGTTTTGATAATAATTGAACGAGGGCCTGTCAACCAAGGTGCCGTTGCGTTACCGCTCACCTACAGATACTCACAACACTTGCGATAAAGACTTGATTTGAGAAGGCCTGCCAAAGTCTACAACATGATCGCATTTTCGACAATCGGAGATATGGACTTCCCCTGTAGGCTACAACGTGCACGAGCGCAACGCCAGCTTTGATGAGCACAGCTGAAGTGAACTTAGCCAAGGCGCAGCTGATCTTCAGTGGTGGAATGGCGTCAGCCTCAAGTTTAAGCTGCCGTTAGTCGAAACTCTGCTTTTTCATGTAAGCGCAGCTGAATTCAGCGGCAATGATGGAATGGTCCCTAGGTTTATTGTGGTGCGGTTGGGGTGTGTTTAAGGTGCAGGGTATGGAATGGTCCCTAGGTTTATTGTGGTGCGGTTGGGGTGTGTTTAAGGAGCAGGGTATGGAATGGTCCCTAGGTTTATTGTGGTGCGGTTGGGGTGTGTTTAAGGTGCAGGGTATGGAATGGTCCCTAGGTTTATTGTGGTGCGGTTGGGGTGTGTTTAAGGTGCAGGTTTGGGGTGAAGATGGAGGAGTAGGTGTAGTGTGGGAGCTGGGACACGGTGGGGGGTGGGATGGGTCAGAGGTGGTGAGAAGATGGTTACATTGCTTTTTATTCATCCTGTAAGGCAATTCAGTTCATTTTTTTCATGTAAACACACAGCTGAGAAGGAATTGTTTCTTGCACCTCATTTTGTATTACTGTTGCAGGATTCACATAGAGCTGAAACATTTCAGCCCAGTCAAAATATTTAAGTGGTAGCTCTGATGGATTTGCCATAAAGCGGTAAACAGTTCTCCCAAAATATCCAACGAGGTTTAATTTTGTTCTTTTGAATATACAGGAGCCAACCCTGAGCTCAATCACAGTGTGTTATAGGCTGAGAGAGAGAGAGAGAGGGGGAGAGAGAAAGGGAGAGAGAGAGAGAGAGAGAGATCCCAGGACTAGTATAGTGTACTAGACAATTTCTCCCAGACTTATAGTTCTCTGCTCGGCCATGATTAAGTATCGCTGTATTTCGTCCAGTAATTCCTAAACTGAACTTTTTTTAATTTTTGGCACAATAATAATACAACACACACAAAAATTGGCATAGTAATCCAAAACCTTACATCCCTTTAAAAAATTCACAGATACATAGATATAAACCCAGAACTTCTTTTAATTTTGAGATATACAGTAAACAGAGGAGAGGAAAGGCAGATGGGTACTCACGGCGGATATGAGGCCCTGGGACCACTGGCCATCATCCACTGCATTGGCAGGGCTGGAGCCAACCTGAGGTAGAGGGGAGAGAGGGATATAGTTATGTTTAAATGGAGAGAGAGAGAGAGAGAGAGAGAGAGAGAGAGAGGGGGGGGGCAGGAAGGCAGACAGACAGACAGACAGACAGAGAGACAGAGACAGGTAGCCTGAGAGTAAGAATGAATGAATGGTATTTTTTGAGGTCAGAAGGTTCTAACCTTGGAAACAAATGCTGCACAAACACACAACTATATCAACTTTAAATGACTGTTAAGACGAAAAGGTGAGAGGATTGTTGAATGAGAAAACACAGACAAACAAAATGAACCAAAAGACAGTCTAGAAGACATCAGGAGAGTGCAAAGCAAAGTCACAGAGCACGATATACAGTAGGTATGCAAGCACACAGAACATCCCCAGGTGATGTCATCATTATGCGACGGGAAGTGCTCACCTTGCCCTGCGCCACCAGCTCCCTCTGAGCAGCGGATGCGGACTTCACGAGAGCACTGGTCGCCGCGGCGATGGACTTGGCAGCCTCCAAGATCTGCTCCTCGAAATCCAGAGACTCGTCGGCTTGCTGCAACAAGGAACAGAGTCAAGAAA
Source organism: Engraulis encrasicolus (assembly GCF_034702125.1). Lineage (NCBI taxonomy): Eukaryota > Metazoa > Chordata > Actinopteri > Clupeiformes > Engraulidae > Engraulis > Engraulis encrasicolus. Next base: position 52,945,619 of record NC_085860.1, on the reverse strand, counting down.
GCTTTTACAACAGCTCCACTAAACTCTCTGTACTGCAGACGTGGGCAAACTCAGGCCTGGGGGCAACATGCGGCCCCCTGAGCCATTTCATATGGCCCCCAGAGCCTTTACAAGGAAGATAACTTTTAAATCCAAATTCAGATGGTTACTCAAAATTCTGAAAATGCTACCTATACCAAGAGTCTATCGAATTTAAGATTAACCAAAGACATAGGCTTCATCTAAATACATTTAATTACAATGTGCAGGAATATCATTACTTTCAAGTTACGTCAGCGTACATTATGTATGGAATAGCGGACGATGAGGTGTCCCGATATCAAGGGAAATAATGGACGAGGCGGAGCGTTCTAAACAGCCCGACGGCGCAGCCAAGTTCGCTTCGCCAAGTCCATTTCCTGTTCGCTTCGCCAAGTCCATTGCGCAGAATGTTGGGGTGACTTGACAACCAAATGCGATAGAATTGACGACTGGGTTTTTGACTTGACAACGAGATGCAATAGAATTAGTAACGGGGTCTTGACTAGACAACCAGATGCGATAGAACTAACGACGCGGTCTTGACTAGACAACCAGATGCGATAGAACTAGTAACGGCAATTCGCCAGAAAGTTAGAAAAGAAGCAACTTGGACGCCCGCACGCCCGCATGACATTATCACTGGGTGATAAGTTTTATTATTGACACGGGCAAGTTGTCTGTGGCATCCGGCCCTTCGGTCAATATTCTAAACCCAATGCGGCCCTTCGGTCAATATTCTAAACCCCATCCGGCCCTTCGGTCAATATTCTAAACCCAATGCGGCCCTCTGGCCAAAATAATTGCCCACCCCTGCTGCACTGCAATGACGATTCCCTGTATGGCGATGGAAGTCTCATTCAATAGAGAGCAAAAAAAACAAACAAAAAGAAAGTAACAAAAAAAACCCAGAAAGAACAACTATTACATATATTGTGTTTCTCGAGCATGAGAAGCAGTCTTTGATGAAGCCAGACGAACATATGGAATAAACTCAGTCTTGTTTACAAAGATGTTATTGGGCACTAATAGAGTGACATCTTGTGGTGTAAATATGCAACTACAACACAAGCTCTTGCCTCCCAAGTAGATAATTGCTGACCCGCTCGTAATGGGTGCTGCTGACACGTTCCTTTCATCAGTAATTCCCTCAACAATGCTTTCACATCCACAGGTGTGCTGTTAAAAGATCTCAACATACCACACCTTGGGGCATACATGTTGTACACACACACACACACAAACACACACATTCACAAACAGACACACACACAGAGCAGAGGACCGAAAATGCCTTTGTGTGGTGATTTTGTGATTTTCTGCACCATATTTCAGAGAGAATGCCAAGGATTTAACACACACACGTGCTTGCACGCATACACACACCCACACCCACACACACACACACAAACTGACAAAACACAGCCACACACACACACACACAACCCTGTACACATGACCACAAGAACACAAGGCGTCTTCTGGAGACAGTGCGGGACACTGTAGGAATATGTTTGATATATAGTTGGACTGAATAACAACCTAATATATCAAACATATCAGACAGAGGCCTGCTGGGAAGGCTTCCGGCTCTAGCGCGGCTCAAGAGAATGGAGAGAAGGAGGAAGAAGGGTGGAGGAGAGGGAGGGAGGAGTGGAGGCAGTGAGTGGAGGAGGAGTGGAGGGTGGAGTGGAGGAGAAAAGAGGACTTGGTGGGGGAGAGGAGTGGAGAGGAGGATAGAGAGGGGGTGGAGGAGTGGAGGAGTGGAGAGGAGGAGTGGAGGAGTGGAGAGGAGGAGAGAGGAGGAGTGGAGGAGTGGAGGAGGAGTGGAGAGGGGGATATAGATGAGGAGAGAGGAGGAGAGAGGAGGAGTGGAGGAGTGGAGAGGGGGAGTGGAGGAGTGGAGAGGAGGAGAGAGGGAGTGGAGGAGTGGAGGAGTGGAGGAGTGGAGAGGGGGATAGAGAGGAGGAGAGAGGGAGTGGAGGAGTGGAGAGGGGGATAGAGAGGAGGAGTGGAGAGGGGGATAGAGATGAGGAGAGAGGGAGTGGAGGAGTGGAGGAGGAGAGGAGGAGTGGAGGAGTGGAGGAGTGGAGAGGGGGATAGAGAGGAGGAGTGGAGGAGGAGTGGAGAGGGGGATATAGATGAGGAGAGAGGAGGGAGAGAGGAGGAGTGGAGGAGTGGAGGAGGAGAGGAAATGCTGCTGGGCATCGGCGGTGATTGCAGCAGGACATGCATGAACAGGTGATGAGGCCCAGACACACAGGTGGGATAAGCAGAGAGAGAGAGAGAGAGAGACAGAGAGACAGAGAGAGAGAGAGAGAGAGACAGAGAGAGAGAGAGACAGAGAGACAGAGAGAGAGGAGAGGAGCGGAGAGAGAGAGAGAGAGAGAGAGAGAGAGAGACAGAGAGAGAGAGAGACAGAAAGAGAGAGAGCGAGAGAGCGAGAGAGAGAGAGAATTGAGAGAGACAGAAAAACAAATGGAAACAGTCACAGAGAAAGAGATGGAGGGAAAGGGGAGAAAGAGGGCGGAGGTAGCAGCGTATCCACTGGAGAAACGGGATGGCGAGCCTCTTTATGTGCAGGTGACGAGGGCTGGAGGAGGAGGAGGAGGAGGAGGAGGAGGAGGAGGAGGAGGAGGAGCAGGAAAGGACCAGGCACACAGGAGTTAGGGAAGGGAGACAGAGGACAAGAGAGAAAGAGGGCAAGAGAGAAACAGAGGGGGAGAACAATCAGGGGAAGAGAGAATCAGAGAAGAAAAAAGGAGGAGAGTAGGAGGTTGAGGAGGAGTGAAAGAGGAGGGCGAGAGAGGAGCGATGGCGGCCCGTTCAGTTGACATTGACATGGAGGAGGAGGAGGAGGTGGAGGAGGAGGAGGTGGAGGAGGAGGTGGAGGAGAGAGAGAGAGGAGGTGGGATAAGCAGAGAGAGAGAGAGAGAGAGAGAGAGAGACAGAGAGAGAGAGAGAGAGAGAGAGAGAGAGAGAGAGAGAGAGAGAGAGAGAGAGAGGGGGAGAGATATATAGAGAGAGAGAATGGACAGACAGAAAAACAAATGGAAACAGTCACAGAGAAAGAGATGGAGGGAAAGGGGAGGTAGCTAGCAGCGTATCCACTGGAGAAACGGGATGGCGAGCCTCTTTATGTGCAGGTGACGAGGGCTGGAGGAGGAGGAGGAGGAGGAGGAGGAGGAGCAGGAAAGGACCAGGCACACAGGAGTTAGGGAAGGGAGACAGAGGACAAGAGAGAAAGAGGGCAAGAGAGAAACAGAGGGGGAGAACAATCAGGGGAAGAGAGAATCAGAGAAGAAAAGGAGGAGGAGTGAAAGAGGAGGACGAGAGAGGAGCGATGGCGGCCCGTTCAGTTCACATTGACATGGAGGAGGAGGAGGAGGAGGAGGAGGAGGAGGGAGGAGGAGGTGGAGGAGGAGGAGGGAGGAGGAGGAGGAGGAGGTGGAGGGCCGACACAGATGGCAAATGGTCTGTTACTACAGTATATAACAGGATCAGCACATCAGGGATGCAGTGGGGCAAAGGGGGGAACACAAACACACCACACTACACAGCACCGCATCACACCACACTACACAGCACCGCATCACACCACACTACACAGCACCGCATCACACCACACTACACAGCACCGCATCACACCACACTACACAGCACCGCATCACACCACACTACACAGCACCACATCACACCACACTACACAGCACCGTATCACACCACACTACACAGCACCGCATCACACCACACTACACAGCACCGCATCACACCACACTACACAGCACCGCATCACACCACACTACACAGCACCGCACCACACAGCACCGCATCACACCACACTACACAGCACCGCATCACACCACACTACACAGCACCGCATCACACCACACTACACAGCACCGCATCACACCACACTACACAGCACCGCATCACACCACACTACACAGCACCGCATCACACCACACCACACATGAAAACTTATTTTGACGCTAAGCCCCCCACATTTGGGCTTGCATGCCCATGGGGACCCTGGTTCGAGTCTGGACGGGGTCATTTCCCAGCCCTACCCCATATCTCTCTCCTGATCATTTCCTGTCTCTCCTCACACTGTCCTGTCATACTAAAAAAAACACCTCCTTTTGAGCAGGGGGACAGGCAAACATATACCAGGACGCACCGCAAATTACCACAGCAGTTGGGCAAAGGGGAAGTGAATCACAGTTGGGTTGAGGGAAACAATATCACACATCATATTAAGGACACAGTTGGGCAGAGGGGGCAGAATCACACACCATCACCACACCAACACCACACATCACATTCGAGCAGGGGGGTGGAGGTGGTGGGTGGGGTTGGGTGGTGGAGGAGGGGGCGGTATCACACAGTTGGGCACAGTCATCGTCACACATCATATGAGGGACACAATGGGGCAAGGGGGGAATAGTTTTGCACACCGCACCGCACCACATATCACCTGCTCCATTTGAGCAGAGCGGAACAGAATCACACAATTCGGCAGAGGTGGAAAGAGTACTAAAATATTGTACTCAAGTACAAGTACTGTTACTCTGTTGAAAATGTACTCAAGTACGAGTAAATTTACCAGTCAAAAAATCTACTCAAGTAAAAAGTAAATAATTTAAAATGTACTTTGAGTAAAAGTAAAAAGTTACTTTTTAACAATCAGCGTCTTCTGCCTTTAGATGTGCAAGGGGTGCACTGGGTTAGAGGAAGAACAGCTATGTTGATCTCCTCTGAGTTAAGTGAATCTCCATCGTCAGCCTCCATGTCAGCCATCAGCATTTGAGTGAGAGGTCGCACGCGCCAACTCTTTATAAACTAGGCTAGAATTCTAGAGTTTTTTTTTCTTTTTTTTACTCAGTAACGCTTGTGCTGTAAAATGTACCGAAGTACATTACTCGAAAGAAAATGTACTCAAGTAAAAGTAAAATTACAAATTTTAAAAAGTAGTTTAAAAAGTACAAGTACACAAAAAAGCTATTCAATTACAGTAACGTGAGTAAAGTAATTAGTTACTTTCCACCTCTGCAATTCGGCAGAGGGGAAACAGTTCCACACATAACATCAGGGACACCGTGGGACAAAGTCAATCACACAGCGCACCCCACATCACACAGCTGCTCCAGTTGAGCAGGGCATGGCAGAACGAAACAAACATCAGAAGGCTGTTCTAGTTGGAGAGGGGAGAATGCAATCACACACACCATACTGCACATTACACAGCTGTTCCCCTACACCTCTGTCTAGAAATCCTCCATTCAGCTCCCTACTGAGCACAGGACTTCAGAGGAGACTACCTCAGCGTGGAGTGATGTGCCTCTAGGCTACACGTCTGACCAGCTCAGGTCTGAGTGCTAGCTGCCCCATGCTACAAGGCTGACCAGTTGATTTCAGAGTGAAGTGCCCCTGCCCCATCCTACAAGGCTGACCAGTTGATTTCAGAGTGATGTGCCCCTGCCCTGTGCTACAACAAGACAGGCTGATGTCTGAGGGATGCAACCCTGCACTACTGCTCAGCTCACTATGACGGCTGGCCTGTGCTGCAGTACAAGACCAGCTGAGGCATGAGTAATGCCCCCCTGTACATGAAAATTATAAAAATATAAATAAAAATGATATTATAAAAATAATAATAAGAAAAAAAGATATGTAATGACTGACAGGCGCACGCACACCTGCACACGCCCACACACCAATCTGTAAATAGTATGAAAGTGTTTTATCAGCAGATGGTGTCCCAGACTCTAGGAGCTCTAATCAGCGTGTTGAACATCATCATCATCATCATCATCATCATCACCATCATCACCATCATCATCATCACCACCATCACCACCACCACCATCATCATCACCATCATCATCATCACCACCATCACCACCACCACCATCACCATCATCCGCATCATCACCATCATCATCATCATCACCATCATCATCCGCATCATCATCATCATCATCCGCATCATCATCATCACCATCATCACCACCATCATCATCATCACCATCACCATCATCATCATCATCACCACCATCATCACCACCACCACCATCATCATCATCATCAGGTCTGCAGTCTCAACAAGAGCCAACAGCCAAATCCCTCACCACGTAGGGCTACATTAGCCAGGCCACGCCCTCCTAGTGACCTAGTCAACGTTGCTTCAAGTCAGGCCAAGAGCAATGTAAATATCATTTCTGATCTCCTGAAAAAACGGGAACTCCCCCCACTTTGTCGGACACCAGTCAACCAGTAGCAAACCTAGGGAGGCGGGTCAACCATGCCGGATGGGACACGTTAATTGTTATGCTCTTGGTCAGACCAAGTCTCGAAGACATTTGAAAGTCGATGATAATCAGGCTAGGACTACATGTCTGTTTGGACGGCTTGTGCAGCTGTGCAACGTGTGTGTGTGTGTGTGTGTGTGTGTGTGTGTGTGTGTGTGTGTGTGTGTGTGTGTGTGTGTGTGTGTGTGTGTGTGTGCGTGCGTGCGCGTGTGCGTGCGTGCGTGCGCACCACGTGTGGGATTATGCAGCTATCTGCATCTGGTGTCATGTGTCTTTGTGACATATTACATTACCCGAGCACAGGGATAGTATGTTTGTGCGTACAGACTGTGTGCGTGCGTGCATGTATTTATGTACTGTGTGTGTGTGTGTGTGTGTGTGTGTGTGTGTGTGTGTGTATGTGTGTGTGTATTTGTGCGCGTGTACGCTTGAGTGTGTTTGGGTGTGTGTTCCTGTTCTGACATTAATCCTTTCAGCCTGCTCATCTTCCTGAGTGAGTGTGGCGGGTAGAGTGGGGACTATGTGGCTTGAGTGTTGTATTGGAGATGCCCTTTCACCCATTGGTTTGATCACATCTTGAGTTGTGTGTGGATATGCTTTCTGATCATAACACATCTCCTGATTGGGCTTCATGGGCTCAGAACTGCCATCTGCCAAGCCTAGGTGACCTAAGCATACACATTAAAGATAAGGTTACTAGCCTAGGTGTGGTCATAGACTCGGATTTGAGCTTTGAGCCTCACATCAACAAGATAACAAAATCTGCTTTTTTCCATCTTAGAAATGTTAACAAAGTGCGCGGCTTGGCCCCCCAACAAGACGCTGAGAAACTTATTCATGCCTTTGTCACCAGTAGGATAGACTACTGCAATGCTCTCTTCTCTGGTCTCCCAAAAAAATTAATTGACAAATTGCAACTCAATTCAAAATTCTGCGGCAAGAACCCTAACAAGAACCAGAATGAGAGAGCACATCTCTCCTGTCTTGGCAGACCTGCACTGGTTACCTGTCTCTTACAGAATCGACTTTAAGATTCTGCTCACAGTATTTAAAGCATTAAATGGACTTGCCCCTAGCTATATCTCAGACATGCTCTCTTTTTATGCCCCTGCTCGAGCTCTCAGGTCCACTGATGCCAAGCTGCTAAGGACCCCCCACCCCCCGCAGAAGAAGATCGGCGACGCCGCGTTTGCCTGCTATGCGCCCAAGAGATGGAACGCCCTCCCCATCGAGATTCGATCAACCACCTCCGTCGACTCCTTTAAGAAGCAGCTGAAGACCCACCTCTTCATCCTTGCCAACTCCTAGCTGCCAAGGCGTCATAGTGTCCCAGCTGCCGCAGCGCCCTTACTACTCGCAACCAGCCCTGGCAGGGGGCTCCCCTAGGTGGCCGCTGGTCTCTGCCTGAGGTTTCTTCCTGACTATAGGGGGTCTTTTTTTTTGTTTTTTTTTTTCTCAGACTTCACTGAGCTTTTTTTTTTCCCCCTTACAAACTATGAATCAAGCGAAAGGGAGTTTTTCCTCACCCCTGATGCCACCAGGGGCCGCACCTGAGCGCCCAATCTCTGTGTGACTATCTATGACTTATGATAGGCCCAGCCACTATGGACCTTACACATCTAAGAATCCTGGTCCTATCATACGTTGACCTTATGACTCTACATTCTCTGTCTATCTCTTCTTCCTCTGCCTTCCTGCTTTTTCTGCCTCTCCTCTATACCTCTCCTTTTAAATCTATCTCTAAAAATGTTTTTTTTTTTTTCCATTTGTTAAGCACTTTGAGTTACATGCCTTGTATGAAACAGTGCTATACAAATACAATTATTATTAAATTATTATCTTGGGCAATTGATTTTGTGGATGTAAAGTATGTTTGAATTAGGGATGGGCCGTTATAGAATTCTCTGTAACACTTTATTTTAGGGATACATCTATTAGCACTAATACATACAATGAGCCTGTATAAGTAACTTGTAAGGCATGTACAAAGCAAAATCAAACATTTGTTAGGCATGTATTCGCAAATGTCTTGTTCATGCACAATAAGGGATTTATTACCAATTTAACCTGAGTAAGGACCTAGTAGGCCTTAGCGTTTGCTTAGTACATGCCTTACAAGTTACGTATGCAGGCATTAACATTGTATGTATTAGTGCTTATAGATGTATCCATGAAATAAAGTGTTACCGAATTCTCTTCAAATGCCTGTAGCCTGGATACATTTGCATCTTGTTTTACCCAATCGTTAACATTACAGTAGGTCATGCCACTGGAAAAATGATTGCTGATGTGTGCCTGCCTCAATACTCCCCAAGCCAGCCCCTCGGGGTAACTCGCATCAGTAGGCCTGGGCATCCATATCGCTCCTTTAGGCGTCAAACATACCAAAGCCGAACGGAACGGACGCGAGACGAACGCGGTCTTTCTGCTTTCGGCCGGTGGGTTCTACTCTGCCTTTCACACTGACGCTCGAGTTCTATTTTCCAAATGCAGCGCGGCGTGGA
>NC_085860.1:52911786-52914286 GCF_034702125.1 Engraulis encrasicolus | reverse complement strand
CACAGCACACAGTTGTTCACTGCACACCGCACACAACTAAATTGCACTTATGCCTCACCCGTGCAAGGGGGCAGTGCGGCGGGACGGTACCATGCTCAGGGTACTGCAGTCATGGAGGAGGATGGGGGGGGGCACTGGTTAATTACTCCCCCCACCAACCTGGCGGGTCGGGGATCGAACCGGGAACCTTTGGGCTACAAGTTTGATGCCCTAACCGCTTGCCCATGACTGCCATCACCTCAGTGAAAGAGACAGAGACAGAGGCAGAGGCAGGGAGAGAGAGAGAGAGAGAGAGACAGAGAGAGAGACAGAGACAGAGACAGAGAGAGAGAGAGAGAGAGAGAGAGAGAGAGAGAGAGAGAGAGAGAGAGAGAGAGAGAGAGAGAGAGAGAGAGAGGGAGAGAGCGCCTATGTGTGTGCGTTTGTGTGTGTCCGTGTCTGTGTGTGCGCGCACCCATTCATTCGTTCGTGCGTGCGTGCGTCAGTGTGTGTAGAGAGAAATACCTCACCTGTGTCTCTGGGTCGTCGGAGCCCATGCTGGTGGCTCCCAGCTTGACCACCTCTGTGTGTGTGTGTGTGTGTGTGTGTGTGTGTGTGTGTGTGTGTGTGTGTGTGTGTGTGTGTGTGTGTGTGTGTGTGTGTGTGTGTGTGTGTGTGTGTAGAGCGAGCGGCCTCACCTGTGTCTCGGGGTCGTCAGAGCCCATGCTGGTGGCTCCCAGCTTGACCACCTCTGTGTGTGTGTGTGTGTGTGTGTGTGTGTGTGTGTGTGTGTGTGTGTGTGTGTGTGTGTGTGTGTGTGTGTGTGTGTGTGTGTGTGTGTGTAGAGAGAGCGGCCTCACCTGTGTCTCGGGGCCCATGCTGGTGGCTCCCAGCTTGACCACCTCTCTCTGTGTGTGTGTGTGTGTGTGTGTGTGTGTGTGTGTGTGTGTGTGTGTGTGTGTAGAGCGAGCGGCCTCACCTGTGTCTCGGGGTCGTCGGAGCCCATGCTGGTGGCTCCCAGCTTGACCACCTCTGTGAGCTGGGTGATGGTCTTGGCGGAGGATTGGGCTGCCTGGGCCAGCTTCTCCTGGCTGGACGCCGCCCCTGCCACCAGCATCTTAGTGTCCTCCACCAGCGCCTTGGCCGTCTTCAGGATGCTCTCTCTACGGGGGGAGAAGAGACCACAGATGGAAAAGGATATGTGGCACATGTGACACTGTGTACACTTACTTTTTGGTGTGTGTGCGTGTGTATGTGTGTGTGGTGTGTGTGTGTGGTTGTGTGTGCGTTAGTGTGGGGAGTGACACAGCGGGTGACGTGTCGCTCGACTTTTGTAACATGTCTAGTGGGGGTGGTGGAAGGCGAAAAGTCTCTTGAAAGGCTCCTAGTATGTGGTGGTCTGATGATGGGGAAGAATGTTTAGCGTCTGACCATCTTTCACCACCACGTACACTACCTCAACAGGAAACAGGGGTGGTATAGCTGATCTGGTGCCAGATGTGTCAGGCATTCATCAGGTTTCAGCTGATGTGGAGCACCCAGGGCCAGTTTAAGAAGTCCAGGGGCCCCTAGGCTTACAAGCTGCAGTAGGGCCCCCACAGAAGGCAAATTTCGTTAAAAGAAATTACATTGATAATAATTCCCACCCAGGAGGAGAATTAATAAGATTTAAAACTCTACCTGACGCAGAAGACTTCGTTATCAATACTGTATCTTGTTACATTTCTTCAATTACATCGATTATTCCCCCTTTGGCCTACTTCGGGGCCCCTGGCAGGTGGGGGCTCCTAGGCTGTAGCCATACATAGCCTGTGTGTTAATCTGGCCCTGGGTCGACCCGCGTAGCACTACGCCAAATGGAGTTGAAGATATAGGAGTAGGTGGGTATTTATTTATTTGCTTTAAGTCTTGACTTTGCAATTTGACCACCTGAATTTCCCTTTTGGGCTAATAAAGTTGAATTTGACTTTTGACTTTGACCAGAGCGCAGCACAGCAGAGCAGAGCAGAGCAGAGCAGAGCAGAGGGGCAACAGGCAGTGTGGGAATGATGACTAGTCAGTCATTCAGACATCCAGGCAAGCAGGCAGGCAGGCAGGCAGGCAGGCTGGAAGACAGGCAGGCAGGCTCGGCAGGCGGGCAAGCAGGCAGGCAGGCAGGCAGGCAGGCGGTCTCTTAGAGGACCTTAGGGAGAGCAGTGATCCACTACTCTCTCATTCAGGCCCCATTGCACAAACACAGAACCACTTAGACACGTCCAGTCTCATCAGAGCCTGTTTGGGGGCGTCTGAGTGGGGTTGGTTTGGGTCCGTTGAGGGGATAAGTTGAAGAGTGAAATGAAATGGGATCTCCAGGGGGTGAAGAGAACATTCAAACCGCAGAGAGAGAGAATGTTTCAATCGCCTGGTGTGTTCTGGAACACCTGATAGTGTGTTCTTTACTGGGGCCCCAGCTTACATGGGGAATATCTGAACTCTCTCCAGGGGATGGATATTCAGCATGTATGCCTTTGTGTCAATACCG
>NC_085860.1:52891786-52899286 GCF_034702125.1 Engraulis encrasicolus | reverse complement strand
GACACAGACACAGACACAGACACAGACACAGACACAGACACAGACACAGACACAGACACAGACACACACACACACACACACACACACACACACACACACAGACACACACAGACAGACACAGACACAGACACAGACACACACACAGCTCCATCTCTTACCATTTCCTGTGCGGTGACGGCGATGGCTTTAGAGTATTTCACCATGGTGGTCTGATAGTCCACAAAGGTTCCTTCCGGCTCAGGGGGAGTTCCCTCGCCCAACTGCACACAGAAAGAAAGGCACACCAAGGGGCAGGTGGGGAGAAGGGGCAGGGGAAGGGCCAGTGAAGTTAAAGTCCATATGCCTCTATGAATAGATGTGATTTAATAAAGGCACACCATAAAGGCACACCAATTAACCCTTGCACTTTCACTTAAAATTCACTCGAGCTTTTATGACACATGAGGATACACGCACGCGCACATATACTCAATACACCATAACTCGTTTAAACCACCAGCACACCACACATACATAAAGTCACTAAACTGTATTGAAATCAGATATTGAAGTGAAGGAAGTGATGGGATTCAAAGAGGATATGATGGATTTTATGTTGTTCTAGAGCTGTGTAGCACAGTCTACAGTGTACTATATATCAACAAACTCATCAGATGGTGTTACTTCCATGCCTGTATTTGATAGGACAGTGTGAGAGGGTGACAAGAAGCGAGTGTGAGAGAGATTGGGGAGGATCAGGAATAGAGCTTGAAAGTGACGTCACCTCCCCCGAATTCATGGGACCTCAATGGCGTTTTTAGCCACATTTTCATGCAGACGGCCTCAGAACAAAACATTGATACTTCTGCATGAATAATCTTTATCTGGCCTCTTAAACAGCATATTTGTAGCCCAGCGCATATAATGACTGAGATCAGAAGATATTTACTCGCTACCATGTTGTTAGATTGTCAGCTTAGGTCCCGTGAAATGCGGAACTAAGGGGCGGGACTTTCAAGCTCTATTGACCTCGAACTGGAATCGAACCCGGGTCCCCAGGCATAGCACTCAATTTGCCAACTGTTTGAGCCTCGGCTGGGGTCCAGAATTGTTTTATCAGGCTTTATCACACAAACACTTCAGATTCCCTATTCCTTCCAGAAAAAAAAGCTGCAATAGGTGGTAGGAGAGGATTGCTAGGACTCCAAGTGTCCGTGCGGTGTTGTCTGTTTGCCAATAGTGAAATACTGTGATGGTAGCGAGCCGCCATTTCTCCACATTAGGGGCCTCTGACAGCACGAGATGCTGCAGGAGAGATAACTGTGGCAGATGAAAGGACTCATTTCCTGTTTAATTACCAGCAGGCCTGATGAGCCAATCAGAGCCCGTTTAAAGCCAAAGCCTGTGAGCACATTGCCAGCTCTGAGACTGAGAGCTGACTTGTAATTACCCCAACACAAGAGGACTGGTCGCACAGGGCTGTTTGACTGTTTGCACAAGAATGAGCGTCGCTATTTTTTTTTCTACTGCTTGTTTTTCTCTACTGCTTTAACTTGTTTGCGACATCTCTGGATGCAAATGTTGATTTCAGATTATACCCAGTACAGGTTCATGTCATGTATTGCAACAGTCTCTGACTGACTATTTGTTTTTTGTTTTTTTCGCTTTCTTGCTTCGTAATGTTTTGCTTTTAGTCTCTGGTTATGGATGATGAATTCCAAACTGGCCTGCAGTGCATCTGAGGTAAGTTTAGAGTGTCTCTCTCTAATACAATCTGCATTCCCAACTAAATTGGTGCAGAGACTTCCCCTCAGTAAGGAGAAAGATGCTTAACCACTGAGGGCCATTTCAGATTAAACAGGCTAGCGGGTAATTAAAAAAAAGACAATCAAACAAGCAAAACAAAAAATCTCCCAGCCAAACATTTGTATTTTAAATGGGCTCCTCTTGAAGGATTAATCACTGTCCCGAGTCAGCCGAAGCGCAAACGACGTCATCCTACATTGTACCCCTTTAAGAATCCAGTTAATTACATGAGCAGAGGGCCCTCACCAACCTGGTGATTTCGTGAAGAGGCTCTAAATGCTTGTCAACCAGTTTACAGCAACCGGAGGGCCAGTTGATGAGTATGATATCAGCAGGAGAGTTTACGAGTGGCTGTGTGATCATTCTAACAGTGTTGTGCAGCCAAGCCTTCTGTCTGACGTGCAGGCAGAGTGTCGGTGATAAAGTACTACAAGTGGGTTATTTTACCTAGAAGTGGCTTATTTTACCTTATTTTAGACTACACCAAAAGACCACCCAATCCTGTTCCTCACCACCCTTGGATAGTGTTTACTCACCCTGCTGATGCCCCTATGGCCCCTTGGCCTCTGCATTAGACTGCACCATGCCTGACAGTCCTTATGCCCCCCTCATGCCTCACTGCCCAGGGCTAGACCAGTGTTTCTCAAAAAATTTCAGACCGAGGACCACTTTATGCCCCCCCAAAAAGGACCAACTGTCAACTGAATTGACGATTGATGGTTGCTAATTTGACACTGCTACTTTCAATGCAAATCACTTACTTATCTCATATTACAAGGCTGTCTTTATTGTGATGACAATTTGACTTCACCTATATGTTCAGCTTTTTAATAATGTCACTGTGATGGAGTGACCATCACTAGGGTTGTGGGTGTGTTCTGACTAACATGCCAACGAGCCTGGCTCTTTGGTGTAGCGTTCAGAGCCCCAGTTTACTACCCTAGAAGGTCCGGGTTCGAGACCGGGCTGGGCAACTCTACTCCCCTTCGCAGTCACAAATATAGCCTACTGCCAGCTTGACTTCGAAAAGTAGAAATCCCCTCAAGGACCACCTGAGCTCTGCCAAGGACCACCAGTTGTCCCCGGACCACACTTTGAGAACCATTGGGTTAGAGCCTAGTCACCCTGCCCATGGCCTCTGCTATGGACTCCACCATGCCCCCCACCATGCCCCCTTCGCTGGGCTAGAGCCTACAGTACTCACCCTGCCCATGGCCTCTTCGCTGGGCTAGAGCCTACAGTACTCACCCTGCCCATGGCCTCTGCTATGGACTCCACCATGCCCCCCACCACCTCATGGGGCTAGAGCCTACAGTACTCACCCTCCCCATGGCCTCCACCATGCCCCCCCCACCATGGCCTCTTCGCTGGGCTAGAGCCTCCTCACACTGCCCCCTTTGCTGGCTGCCCAGGAGTAGAGCCTAGTCACCCTGCCCATGGCCTTTGCATTAGACTCCCCCATCCCCGACGGTTCTCATGCCTCCCACCATGCCCATGGTTAGAGCCTACAGTAATCACCCTCCCCATGGCCTCTGCCATGCCCCCCCCTCATGCCCCCTTCGCTGGGCTAGAGCCTACAGTACTCACCCTGCCCATGGCCTCTGCTATGGACTCCACCATGCCCCCCACCACCTCATGGGGCTAGAGCCTACAGTACTCACCATGCCCATGGCCTCTGCCATGCCCCCCCCTCATGGCCTCTTCGCTGGGCTAGAGCCTACAGTACTCACCCTGCCCATGGCCTCTGCTATGGACTCCACCATGCCCCCCACCATGCCCCCTTCGCTGGCCGCCTCGTTCAGGGTGACCATGATGTCGTCCACCGCCTCCTTCATCAGCTGGGCTGCCTCCGCTATGGCATCGTGGGTATGCGCCGCCTGCGGAGCGAAAAGCAACACCACAGGTCAATCATTCCACACCATGCAGACAGAACACCTGCACATTGGTGGCATATGACATCGCTCTAACACAGGAGCTGAGTACCAGACTTGTACGAAATTCCGAATTGAATGAATTGAAATTCACAGTAATGCCATAATATGAACACTAGGTGGTGGTGTTCTATGTACTCTCAATGGGTGGTGTAGATTAAATTAAAAGAAATTCAAGGTAATGACAAACCATACTTACCTTAATTTCCATTCTCAATCGTACATTATTCTACAAGCATGTGTTAAAAAAAGCTAAATCATGTGTGGCAAGAGGTTTGACTTGGAAGGTACACATACAGTATATGCATGCACCAGCTGGGGATTTACTACTCCCTCCTTGCATTAGGAAAAACGATGAGATTATTTACACCATACATGGCAACAATTATCTTAATCTCAACCACAAATATGTGTGGCAATATGAGAAAGAGAGGTAGGCATGTACGGTATATATGAGAGCTGAACCTTGGGGTAGCCCCCTCCCTCCTTTAATTAAGACTTAAAGGGCAACTCCTGCCAATTTCAATGTGCTGTTGTATTGCTCACGCTGTCCTTGACTTGTCAGTACCCGGTGACGCCGCATTTTTGGCTCAGCCCTTTCCGAGATATGAGCTATTCTAATGGGGGCAACTTTTGTTTACATTTAAAAAAAAACATTTTTATTTATTCCCAAAAACATCCAAAAGGTTATGCAACATCAGCAGCCAGCTATCAAACAGCGATACCTTTTGGGAAAATATTTGGAGTAGGTCTATGATCATTTAAAAAAAAAAGATCTATACATTATCAAGGGAAGATCAAAATTCGACATATTGCTCAGCCCTACCTTGGGGTTGCCGCCTCCCTCCTTGGCGGCGTAGAGCATCTGCAGGGCGGACTCGGACAGGGTCTTGGTCTGGTCCAGGATGTTCATCTGCTGCTGGTGGTCATTCAGCTTGGACGCCACGCCCACGGACGCCACGATCAGGGGCTCAAAGTAGTTCGCCAGCTGGGTCACCTGCAGGAGGGATGGAGGGAGGAAGGGAGAGAGAAAAATGTGAGAAGGAGAGATAGAGAGGTGGGGGAAGCACATTTTTGGAAAGAGAGAGAGAGAGAGAGAGAGAGAGAGAGAGAGAGAGAGAGAGACAGACAGACAGACAGACAGAGAAAGAGAGAGAGAGAGAGAGAGAGAGAGAGAGAGAGAGAGAGAGAGAGAGAGAGAGAGTGAGAGAGAGAGATAGAGAGAAAAGAAGATGCACCACAAGGTCATCTATACCATCCTAATTAGTGTAACTTTCTAAACTCAATTTGCCCTTAAAATATGCATAACTTTCACAATGTTTCTTTTTTTAATCATCATTTAAAAACGTGTTGGCTCATGAAGTACTAGTGGAGCAGTTCCAGCTCCTGTACGCAGAGCCAGATGCATGATGGGTGGCTGACCTTGTGGGTGTGAGTGTGATCTGCATACTGGGTGTAAACTGCAAAAATACTTCATTATTTAACTCATTGTATCCTGGAGCGGCATATACGCTGCATTCAGGTTCTTGAGATTTGAGCCGTTTTATTAAAAATGTGGGTATGTTAGAGCTGAACGAACACATCCAAGTACAAAATGAAAGTTCTAGCTTTTAATTTCAACTTATTTCATGATTTTATGTGCTTCGGAGGCTGAGATGTTTTTAATAGGGAGAGGGCACCTTTTCCCAAAAGGGCTTAGGCTAAAATGGGCTAATAAAATACTTAACCATTTAAAATATATATATATATAACATATGAAGAGTTCAGATGCAAAACCCCCTAAGTGCCTTTTCAGAAAATAATCTTAATTCATTTTTATTTAATACAAAGCTATCAAAATTGCACATTTTTTAATTTTATTTATGTAATATAACTATTTATATGTATTATCAAGTATATGAATGTAAACCAAACCAACAACTGGGTTCTCTAAAAACATAGAAGTGCAGGTCTTCAGAAATGGAGTTAGGGGGTTTTGCATCTGAACTCTTCATATATAACATTTTTGGCGCCTACACTCAGTGTGCAGACAACTCTCTCACACTATATACTGCCTTTGTCTGTTTTTTGTGGATGTGCACTGTGCAGCCTAAAGTAACGTCCAATCATATCTGACCTTGTGGCCCAGCTGGGCGGCCTCTCCTCTGGCTGCCGTGGAGACGGGGTCGATCAGGTGACCAATCTCCTGGACCGCTGACGTCAGCTGCTCCTGCAAGGCCTGATGGGATAAAACATTAAAAAAAAAACAATTAACAGGAAATGGCACCGGCACTTATCGTTCCAACATGAAATAATAAAAACGCCAATCGCTCTCGTTAGTGCTGTGAAGTCTTTTTGTAATTGCATATCCTTTGTAATCATAGTCCATTTGCACTTCTGCTTCAGTGAGAGAGGGGGTTTGGCTCGGTTTCAAATCTCTGGCCCAGTGCCAGACTGCAGAGTGCCCAGAAATCAGTGGCAGCACAGAGCTGGCTCAGCAGACAGCTCAACTCCAAACGGCCCTGGCTGGCTGTCCGTAACAGGTCTGTGCTGCCTGCACATTACGTTCTGCACATGTGCGGGAGGCACCACTGACAATTTGGGATTCAAGGAGTTTCCGGCAGCAGTTTTCTCATCAATAGTTTATTTAGTGCTCCCATGACAGCCTGTAAACAAATGGAGTCTATAAATGCAGACGAAATCTGCACTCACAAACTGCGTCTCATTATTTATTTCTATTACCACCATGTCCAAAAAGCAAACGCGTTTTGGCTATCCACGCACTGATGAAGGCTTGATAGCCGAAACGCGTTTGCTTTTTGGACATGGTGGTAATATAAATAAATAATGAGACGCAGTTTGTGAGTGCGGATTTCTTCTTCCTTAAGTTGACGCTTTTTATCTCGCACCCAAAAGCTTTTCGGTTTTCCAAGAAGTTGAGCGCGTCCTCTGCCAATACTTGAAGTCTATAAATGCAGATCATCCCTCTCACTAGGGCTGAAACGATACACTGAACTCACGATTTGGTTTGTATCACGATTCATGACCTACGGTTCGATACACCCCACGATTTCACATTTGCCAACATTACAAACTTTATAAATAAAATCTATGATAGTTTATAGGTAGAATAAGTTACAAGAGGCTACTTATACTTGAAAAAAGTTTCTATATAACAACGATGATGCTTGGAAGCACTATCACTTCATATCATGTGGTTGTTTTCTGGGCTGATGGGTATGAGAACGTTAAAAAGGTGTATCACGATACTGACTCTGTGTATCACGATTTCTCGGTTCGATACAACATCGTTAC
Organism: Engraulis encrasicolus; assembly: GCF_034702125.1. NCBI lineage: Eukaryota > Metazoa > Chordata > Actinopteri > Clupeiformes > Engraulidae > Engraulis > Engraulis encrasicolus. The sequence goes on along the minus strand of NC_085860.1, from coordinate 52,892,276 downwards.
AGCCCTACCTCTCACACAACTGAAGCACCTCTTTCCCCACAAACAACCTTACACCCTCTACACCCCTTCGTCCATCACCTCTCATCGCCAAAGAGCCGTCATATCTGCGGAGATATCAGACTCCCATAGAGCGTCAATTATCTCCTTTCTGCCCTACTCAACTTCCCGATAACTCTCCCTCTCTAAGCCCTTTCCTCCACTTGCTCTGTAGTGTCCATTTTCCAAAGTTCCATGCAATGGCAAACACTAGGCCTCGGCTGGAATTGAACGCACACTCCTCTGGATCTTCCTCCAGGCTCTTATTGGACAGTAGGCACACCCCCCCCACACACACACACCTCCAAACACCCCTCTCCTCCTCTCTCTCTCTTTCCTTCCTCCAGCCCTCTCATCTCCAAACATCCCTCTCCTCCTCTCCCCCTCTCGCTCTCTTCCCTTCCTCCAGCCCTCTCCTCCTCTCTCTCTCTTCCCTTCCTCCAGCCTCCACACC
>NC_085860.1:52881786-52886786 GCF_034702125.1 Engraulis encrasicolus | reverse complement strand
TTTCTATCATTGCCCAACATTCATTCAAACAAAAGCCGCATTGATCCTCTCTTGTGGGCTAACTACACCATGGCAAGTTCTACACTGCCCTACACTGCCCTAGAGGCAAAGTGCAGTAACTACGCCAACACGGAAACTGAGAAAAATACCTTCATATCCTTGCTATTAGGTTGGGTATTGTAGATACTGCAAATTAGACATCACATTATCTCAAAAAGGGACACATGTGGACCGTAAGGTTTTGTCACAAGATAAAAGAGGTGTTATTAGGGATGCAAATTATCGATTAATTAATGAATCATTAGTTGATTGCCTTATCGATCGACTTACGATTAATTGATAAGCTGCGTTTTTCCCCTGAAATCTCAATGTTTCTCGAACAAAGACCTACTAAAACTAAAAACTTTAATTAAAAATTTAGATAAAATACTACAATGTAGTTAATTCCATTTAAATTCTTCAATCCAAAGGTGATTTAAATATTCCCAGTCTTCACATGCCCATTTCACCTGGGTCTCTTGTCAGTTGAATTGGTGATTAATTGCGATTAATATTTTTTTATCGATTAATGCATTGATCTGATTTGTTCATGTTGTGATGTTGTGATGCTGCGTTGCCTGGCAACAGATGCTGTGATGCTGCGTTGCTTGGCAACAGATGCTGTGATGCTGTGTTGCCTGGCAACAGATGCGGTCATGCTGTGTTGCCTGGCAACTGATGCTGTGGTTCTGTGTTGCTTGGCAACCGATGCTGTGTTGTTACACTGCTTGGCAACAGGATGCCGAGTTGCGGTGCTGCTGTTACCTGATGGCTGTGATGAGGCCCTTGATGGAGTCCGATACGGTGCGCGAGTGTCCAGCCAGCACAGACCAAGTGGGCGGGTCTTTTGGGTTGAGGATGAGCGAGCGGGCCGTTTCCAGCAGCGAGGTGGAGCTGTCCAGCATGGAGCGAGCGGAGCACAGGATTGGCTCCTGAGCAGCCGAGCCCTGTGGTTGGACGAGAGGAAATGCGTCAAGAGATCTCATTGGACAAAAAAAAAGAAAATCGTCTCGAGCCGTCATGACATGAAGATTGTGTTCAAACCGTAACACACACATCTACCACTTCATTGAGCATGTGTTTAGGCCTACATTACTGGAAGAGAATTAGAAAACGGAAAAATAAACACTGATGTTGGACAAAACTAAAGAACTCATTATACTGTATGTACACAAAAACACCATTATATGTACTTAAAAAACACAGATGGGTAATATTGCTCACATTTCAAAACATGATTCCAAATTAAACTCTTACCTCATTAAACTAGAACAATGCTAATACAATTTACCTACACTATGTGCCAAGTCCTCATAAACAGCAAGTCAACCACAAACTATTACAGACCACACCCTGGCCTGGGGCATAACACATAATGAGTAGGTGAGACCATTTTGCAAGGGCGTTGCCAAGTAAAAAAAATAAGGAAAATGGAGAGAGAGAGAGAGAGAGAGAGAGAGAGAGAGAGAGAGAGAGAGAGAGTCTGTGTGAGAGAGAGAGAGTCTGTGAGAGAGAGAGAGAGAGAGAGAGAGAGAGAGAGAGAGAGAGAGAGAGAGAGAGAGAGAGAGAGAGAGAGAGAGAGAGAGAGAGAACTTTTATTAGGATTACAAAAGTGTCCACTGGCAATTGCACTAAAAACACTTAGCAAGCCGTGTGCTGACAACAATGTCCTGTGGTGTGTTGTCGTCCAAACTCGAGAGGGATAATGAAGTCTTCAGCAAGGCACTGCGCCCGGTTTAAAACTCTTTTAAAAGCCAGTTGACCTTTCCTTCCCTTGCCCACTTCTCCTCTCTCCAGAGCTGGTCTGGGGGAGAAATAGGACCCGGGCACTTTTGGCATGAAGGGGCCCCCTCATAATTAGCGGCGCAGAACTGACTCACCGGTGGGCCCCGCACCCTTGTGGGCCCCGCATTCTTATGGGCCCCCATTTTCAGAAATGTAACATCTCCCCTTTTTTTCATTTCTGAAAATAGGGGCCCATGAGAGTGCGGGGCCCACTGGGAAATGTCCGCTATGCCAGATGGCCAGTCCAGCCCTGCCTCTCTCCTTTATAGGCCTGGAGTGATGGCCAAGGCTCCTCGCATCTTTAGAGCAGTGTTTCTCAAACTGTTTCAGACGAAGGACCACTATGTCCCCCCCCCAAAAATGTTCAGAGACCACCTGACAACTGACACTGTTAATTACGATGCAGATCACTTTCTTTTTATATTAACATCACAAGCGTCCTATTGTGGTGAAAAAATGACTTCAGCTATGCTTAGCTTTGTCATAACGTTACAAATATAGCCTACTGCTAGCTCGTCTTGGAAGAGTAAAAATCTCCTTGTGGACCACCTGAGCTCTGTCGTGGGCCACCAGTGGTTCACGGACCATACTTTGAGATTCACTGCTTTAGAGCAATGTTTCTCAACCTTTTTTAAGGCGAGGCACCCTTTCAATTCATGAAAAATTTCAAGGCACCCCAAACCAACAAGCCGTAACATGGCATCGCAGTAACACATTTAGAAACATCACACGACCTACGTTTGAAGTTGCAGCTGACTGGGGCGACTTACATTTACTTTATTGTGCGTAAATGGCAGATGAAAGATTCCACTGACTAGCATTAACTTATCAATTTAGACAAATATGTATTACATTACATAATTTTATTTATCAGCCACGTTGCCGCGGCACCCCTGAAGGGGGCCCGCAGCACCCCTGTTGAGAAACACTGCTTTAGAGGCCTCGCTCTGGCTCTGTACTAAAGGACGATGCTTTCAGAAAAGAGAGAGAGAGAGGCGGAGGGACTAGTCAGCAATTACTCATGCCGGTAATGATAATAATAGTAATGCAATGTAGCAGTCTGGTGAGTCCTGGGGCTACGTTTTATTGTACACAGACGGCCAATGGAAGAAAAGCAATGCATGCGAAATGAAACAAGCAGCCGGTCTGGTGCAGCTAAATGCAAATATCCAGAAGCTCGGAAAGGGCTGATGGAAAGGCCGATATGGACACCCCCCCGCACACACACACATACAGAGACACACAGACACACACAGACACACACAGACACAGACACACACAGACACACACAGACACAGACACAGACACAGACACACACACACACACACACACACACACACACACAGACAGAGACAGAGACAGAGACAGAGACAGACACACACACCTGTACATTCTCTCTCACGCACAGGCGCACGCGCACACACGCGCACACGCGCACACACAGTCAAAGCAAACACCAATTATAGGGTGGCCTTGAGGGTGAATGGGGTGGGTGAGGTGGGGGTGGGGGGTGAATCAGCGCTGTAGTGTAGTGTGCTGTACTCTCGTACCTCGTTGCTTATCTGTGCAGGAATGCTGGCGAACTCAGGGTTGGAGGCGAAGGTGGACAGGTTCTCCACGGCCTCGATGAGCGGCGCAGTGGCCACACGGCAGCGTTCGCGGTTCTCATTGGAGAAATCTCCATCCAACGCCTGTGGGAGTGGGAGCACGAACGCACGCACGCACGCACGCACGCAGGCACACACGCAGGCACGCACACACAGACACACACACACACACACACACACACACACACACACCAATTATATTGCTTTTCGTTACATTATATACGTCTCAACAGCCACAGCGCTCGGAAATCCCCCTTCAATGCCCGAGGGTGTGTGGGAACATGCATTACATGGCTTTACATTAGATTACACACGTCTCAGCAGACACACACACACGCAGCACAGCACACCACACGGCTCCAACATGCCAGCAGTTTAATCAGCCGTAGGACTGAGTCAGCTACAGACTCCATGTGAACATTCAGTCTGTCAGCGAGCGAGCGAGCGAGCGGGCAGCACTCTGCTTTTTAACCACTTCAGATGACAGTTGACACTGAAGGGGGCAAGAATTGTGAGGGTCCATCCCCTGTCACATACAGTAAGTGGGGGGCAGCTCTGTTCTAAAGGACCTAAAGTTGACTTGGGACCAGAAAGCCGCAGGGGTTAAATGAACAATGTTATTAGAAAGCAAATAACTACCGCTTTCCTGCTTTGCCTCATCCATGGCTGAAATGTCCTTTAGCAAAGCATCCAAATCCACACTGCTGTTTCTCCCTGTGCTTAATAATAACATCTGCAAGCTACTCTGAAGAGTAGTAACCAGTGTAATGTACCGGTAATGTAGTAATGTAAAGTGAACAGAAATAGTTCATCCATCCCTGTACAGCAGGGGGCCACTTCAAATTCCTCTGAGGGCCGAAAAAGTCCTCAGAGGGCCACACTATGAACACAAACCAGGATTTCCCCCTGCACTTTAGGCCTATATTGAACGCAGCCACCTTTACAACGAACCCCACCTTCTCTAGATCCCCTGAATATAACTTAATTGTATTGCAAATGTAATTTCTAAGATTCCTTTACAAAATATGTCACATTTCATGTGAAGCTGCATTACATTAAAATCATATCGGGGTCCGGATAAAATGACCTCAAGGGCCGCAAACGGCCCTCGAGACATAGGTTCCCCACCCCTACTGTGCAGTAAGTGTACCATCCCTGTACCAGAGATGAAGGATCAGGAGGAAGGAGACGTTTGGCAATTAGTTTCTTCCGCGAATCAATTGGATGTACAGGAAGGATCTAAAGCTGCCATCCTATGGTAACCATGCCCCCTTTAGGGGACTAGCAGAGAATGAATAGGAGTTCAAAAGGAGATTCACATCCATATAGGAGACAAGAGTTGATGTCACTTGATGCATTGGTGACACATACTACGCTTTATTTTGGTTTACTCAAGCCAAGTCAAGTCAGCTTTTATTGTCAGTTTCTTCATGTCCACAGGTCATACAAGGAAATTGAAAATACGTTTCTCTCTCTAAAGCGTGAACAGAAATAGTTCATCCATCCCTCTACATACAATAAATAAAGAGATTAATATTCATGTAGGAGACCGGAGTTGATGTCACTTGT
>NC_085860.1:52856786-52874286 GCF_034702125.1 Engraulis encrasicolus | reverse complement strand
AGTCGAAATGACACGGTCAAAAAACTGTTTCCCTTCCTACACCCGCCATCAGAAATCCAATTCATTACTGAGCCACCTGTGCTCCGGTTAGATAGGCGAGAGTAGGGAGGAACAGCCAATCAGAGCCCACTATTGCCCAAGCAGCAGTGCCGCTCCCAAAATTCATAGTAAATTTACTCAATATTACGAATTAATCATTATCGTTATGCAGACATAAATCTAGATAACTAAAATATCACCATAAAGTGAGGAAAATATGAAATATAGAAAAATAGCAAAATGGCTCCAACATCCCGGCCCCTAATTGTCTACACTATCTGACAATTACAGAAATACACATGGAGCCATCAATTAATTCAGGATCTTAAGTGTTTAGAGTCCATTAAGTATGCAAACATCATAGTCCATATGCAGAAAAATCAAAAAAGTCTAATTTTTCTCAATTATCAAAAGGATATGTCTTTCAAAAAAGTCTTCTTAGACAGGCAAAAAACTCAAAAATTGTCATCTTCAAAAAGGCGGAAAAACAAAAATATAATCCTCAAAAAGGGGCAAAAATATGAAACTTCAAGAAGAGTAGAGGTCAGGCCTCCATAAGAAGGCACAGCTTTGTGATGGGTCTTTCCAGGACATTGCTTCCGGTTCGTATCTTGACCCGTCGGACGTGTCCTCTGCTGTCGGAGATGACCTCTGTTATCCTTCCCTTTGGCCAAGAGTTTCGTGGTGAAGTTTCGTCCATGATTAAGACTAGGTCGTCCGGCTTGAGGTTCCTCTTCACCAGGTTCCATTTCTGTCTTTCTTGCATTAGAGGAAGATACTCTTTGACCCAGAGTCAACAACAACAACAACAAGAACAAGTCAGCTAAGTACTGGACCTGTCGCCATCTTCTTTTGGCATAGCAGTCTTCCTTCACAAACACTCCTGGTGGCAGCAAGGGTTTACCCTTTAGTTGGAGCAGGTGGTTTGGTGTAAGAGGCTCTGGATCATTCACGTCGTTGGAAACTACAGTGATGGGTCGATCGTTCAGAATGGTTTCTACTTCACAGAAAACCGTCTGTAGGCTCTCGTCGTCCAACACTTGCTGCCTAACGATGGAGTAAAGGACTCTCTTGATGGTTCTGATGAGTCTTTCCCATGCGCCACCATGGTGCGGCCCGAACGGAGGATTAAAAGACCACTTGATCCCCTCGTAGGATAGGTCTCGTTGGATCTTGCTATGATTCAGAAGTGCAAGGGAGTCTCTCAGCTCACGTTCTGCGGCTACAAAGTTTGTGCCGTTATCTGACATCATCTCTTTGATCTGGCCCCTTCTACACATGAAGCGTCGAATGGCAGCAATGCATGAGTCAGTGTCCAAGGAATGTGCTAGTTCCAGGTGGACAGCTCTGCTTACAAGGCAGGTGAACAAGACTCCGTACCTTTTCACCTTCGCTCTGCCTCGCTTCGCCTCTATAGGGCCGAAGTAGTCGACTCCGACGTAAGTGAATGGAGGGTGGTCTGGCAAGGTGCGGTTTAACGGCAGGTCTGCCATCTTCTGTGTGGCAGGTGGAGTGTGCCAGCAACGGCAGAAGATGCATTTCCCTATGATACGCCTGGTAGCTGCATTGGCTTGGAGTATCCAGAATCTTTGGCGGAGTTTGGCCAGCGTCTCATTCCGTCCACCATGGCCCGTTGAGAGGTGAGCATGTCTGATAAGCAGTTTGGTTACATGGCAGGCTTTAGGTAGAATTGCAGGGTGTATGAATTCTTTCGGCATGGCTGTCTTGCTCAATCTCCCTCCTACTCGTAGCACTCCGTCAACAAGGATGGGGTCAAGCTTGCACAGTCTGCTGCCCTTCTTAACAGGTGTTTTGCCTTTCTCCAGCAATGTGATCTCTTCTGAGAAGTGACACTTCTGGACATATTGGAGCAGACTCTTTTCAGCACGTGCAAGATCCTCAATGGACAGATTTTGGCAGGTAAGTATATTTTTTCTTTTGTGTTCTGTACTTTTTCTATTATCGTGTGTCTGTTGGCCGGTGTGTGTCATGTCTCTTTTTCCCTTGATCAACTGCTTTAGGAAGTCTTTGAATTGGAGCATCCTAGCAGTAGCTCTCTTCAGGTGGTTCCAGGAGGAGAAGTGCTCTATGAACTTGATGACTGGATCGTATACCTTATCTGCTGCTGTACTGAGGACTGCAACAGTCTTCTTAATTTCCAGGTCATCATCAGAAAGAGAGAGAGCCGTCTCAGGAAGTTTTGGCCAAGAGTGTTGAGGCTGCTTCAGAAAGTCAGGTCCATTCAGCCATCTTTCACACTTCAGAAATGATTCTGTAGTCATGCCACGTGAGGCGTCGTCGGCGGGGTTAAGACCGCTGCTTACGTAGTGCCATTGGGATTTTTCAGAGAGGTCTCTGATGGTGCTCACTCTGTTGGCTACGTATGTCTGAAAGCGACTGGTGTCATTCAGGATGTATTTTATGACTGTAGTGCTGTCTGTCCAATAGACTGGTGCCTCTAGTGTGAGTTCTAGTTCTTTCTCCAACATGCTGTTGATGCGCACTGCTAGGACCGCTGCTGCCAGCTCTAGTCTGGGGATGGTGACAGGCTTCAGTGGCGCTACTCTTCCTTTCCCCATCATAAATGCCACATGGGTGAGACCTCTGGAGTCTGTAAGTCTCAAGTAGCTCACTGTGCCGTACCCTACCTCGCTGGCATCACAGAAGTGGTGTAGCTGTGCTTGGTACACATTGGAGAAGTCCTTTGGTATGTAGCATCTGCTGATGTTTAGGTCTTCCAGCTGGCTCAGCGTTCCAACCCAGGTCTCCCATCTCTTGGCGAAGGAGACTGGAATCTCTGAGTCCCAGCCAAGGTTGGATCTGCAAAGTTCTTGGATGATTCTTTTAGCTGGGAGAACCATAGGTGTCAGGAAGCCAAGGGGGTCATACAGGGAGTTGACGATGGAGAGGATCCCTCTGCGTGTATATGGCTGCTGCTTTGGTGAGATCTTGAAGCATAGGGTGTCTGAGCTGATGTTCCACTGGATACCGAGGGCGCGCTCTAGAGGTGTCTCACTCTTCTCCAGATTGACGTCCTTGATCTCCTTGGAAGCTCTGTCTTCCTCCGGGATTGAAGCAAGCACAGATTGGCTGCTGCTCACCTACTTCGTCAATCTGAACCCTCCTGTTGCACAGGCGTACGGCCTGTTCTTCCGATGCCACAGATTTCAGCAGATCATCGACATAAAAGTTTCTCCTTATGGTCTCCAACACCTCTGGATTCATCGCACCTTCATTGTCCTTAGCAGTTCTCTTCAAGGCATAGTTGGCACAGCTGGGTGACGAGACTGCACCGAAGAGATGTACCACCATCCTGTACTCGGCAAGGGGCTGATGTACGTCGCCATTGGGCCACCACAGGAACCGCAAGAAGTCCACATCATTGCTGGGAACTTTGACTTGGTGGAACATGCTCTCGATATCAGCCATCATGGCAACCTGCTCCTGTCTGAACCTGAGGATGACGCCCAGGAGAGTGTTGGTCAGGTCAGGGCCTTGGAGTAACTGGAGGTTCAATGAGGTACCCTGAAACGATGCCGTGCAGTCAAAGACCACTCGTATTTTCTTCTTTTTCTTATGGTACACTGCATGATGCGGTATGTACCACACTCTGCCATCAGACCTGGACAGTTGATCATCTGGCACCTTCTCAGCATAACCGTTGTTGAGCATAGTGTTCATGAATGTGGTGTAGTCAGTTCGAAAGTCCTCATTCCTTTTGAGCTTGTTCTGTAGGGTAGCAGCTCGCAGCTCAGCCACAGTTTTATTGTTTGGCATGAAAAGCTTTTCATCACGAAAAGGTAGCCTCATTTCGTAATGTCCGTCTTTCTTTGTGGCAGATTCATCTGCAATTTTTAGGAATCTCTTGTCCTCGAATGAAAGCTCTGTCTGCTCTTGACATGTTCTCTCTGGGAAGTCTTGATTGTACTGCCTGACGAGAAGCTCCTCCAATCTTGCCACGGAAATCCTGTTTGTAGAGACACATTGACGGCTATGTTCATCTGTAGGTGCACCACCATGTAATGGACCCTGGACAAACCACCCTAAGCGGCATTTCACAGCGGCAGGACCATCTCCTTGGCTATGGATGACACTCCAAGGCTCCAGTGCCCACGGGGCATTAGCTCCGATCAACAGACCGATATCTGCATCAATGGCGGGGAGTTGAACATCTTTCAGGTAAGCCCATTTTTGTATGTCTTCTTCTTTCGTAATGTTTCCATGGCAAACTGGTATTCTGTCCTGTGTGAAGACTTCAGGCAGTTGTATGAAGTCAGACTCATTGCAGCTGCTGACCTCTAACCCTGTTACGCGCTGGGTCTTTATGACTCTTTCCTGGCCCATAGTGCGTAGCAGGATTTCTGTGCTTTTGCCCTGCATATGTAGATCCTCCAGTAGCTTTTGGGTGCAGAACGATGCAGAGCTTCCTGGGTCTAGAAATGCATAGGTAAGTATGGTTTTATTGCTTTTAATGGATTTGATTTTCACAGGTATTATGGCAAGCTTGCAATCGGAAACTCCGGCCCCAGTATCGGTAGATGCAGTGTCTGGGGTGTTGTTGATGGTACATGCTGACTGTGTCACTGGGCTTGGGTTGATTGCTGGTGGCAGTGAATGTGATTTGACAGGGCCTTCAATGTGCAGGATAGTGGGGTGTTTTTTCTGACATATCCGACATGTCAGGCGCCTAGTACATCCACTGCTTACATGGCCTTTGGTGAGACAGGCAAAGCACATTCCATGTTTCTTCAGAAATTCAACCTTTTCCTTGTGCTGTTGTAGCGCCATCTGGTGGCATGATTCCATCGTATGATCTCCTTTGCAGAAGAGGCATGGTTTTGAATAGGCCAGTTGTGAATGCTTCTGTTGGAGGCTATCAAATGTGCTTCCGGATGTGCTCCCCCCTCTAGGGGTTGCTGCGGGCGCCACTGGGACGACGGTGGTTGCGAAGCTTTTCTTTGGTGGGGGCCGTTTTTGTCCAGTTGGTTTTGCTGCTCTACTAACAGAGTCCTGAATGGTTCCGAAGACTGGGTCTAGCAGTACTTTGGCTTGCTTTTCAAGGAATTCCACAATATTATGGAATCTGGCCCGGCGTTTTGTCTGTTCCTGTATCTCGCATGCTTTGCTTCTCCATCGCACCCGCTTGTAGGGTAACTTTGACAAGATCAACTGTAAGTTGGAGGGCGTGTCGAGTTCAGACATGTCGGGCAGGCTGCTGATTATGTTGCAACAGCTTCTCAGGTATAATGCATAACTGTAAAGTTCTTTGCCATCTTCTGGCTTTATAGCATTCCAATTCAGAGCTTTCTGAATGTATGCTGTACTGAGTCGATAAGGGTCGCCGAAATGTTCATCAAGGAGCCGCCTTGCCTCTGCATATCCTAATTGAGCATTCATATGTAGGCAGCTTTGGACCAATTCTTTAGGTTGGCCAGTTGTGTACTGTTCAAGGAAAAACAGTCGTTCTTGGCTATTAGCAGTCATTTGTTCAATGCGGTTCTCAAATGCATGGATAAAAGGTAAGTAGCTAATAAGATCGCCATTGAATGTTGGTAATTCTCTAGTGGGAAGAGAAGTTTGTTTTTGGTGCTGAATGATCAGACTGGCAAGCTCACTTTGAGTATTCACAGGATTGCTTGACTGATTTGGTTGTGCCCGCTGACCGTCATTTGGCTGTGGGACTAATGGTTGAGTGACAGGTGGGGTATTGGGCTGCCCCATTCTGTGGCTACTGAGTGAAGGCCGATTTACAGTAATTATGGCTGGTGCTTGTGATAGTAATGGAGTTTGTGTTGTTCTTTGTCGAGGCGCTGTCCTTGGTACTGGCGTTGGCTGTTGTATTGGCATTTGTGTTGTTGTTTGTCCAGTTGTTGATACAGCAGTTTCAGTAGGCATGTTATTTGTTTGGCTTGTTATTTTCATGTGTGTTTGTTTTGCTTCCTCCTTCATCATTCTCTGCAGTGGAGTTTTGGGAATTGCCCCCAGTCGTGTAAATTCAACGGGTGATTGATCTGCCATCGTAACTGATTTATCTGGGTAACTCTCGGCATAAGCGTTCATTGCGTCACCTCGCAGCGGCTGTAAAATGTCATGCGAATGTTGCAGCTGTTCAATTGATGCCATTTCGAAACTTTCATAAACTTGTAGTTTTGCATCAGCTTCTGATAATTGTATGTCAAGATCAAGCTGCTCCATTTTTCTCTGAAGCTGCTCCTTTTCCTTTTGGAGCTCATGTTGTAATTTCATGCCGCGCGATTTGGCTTCAAGCGCTGCCTTCTCTGCGGCCGCCTTTGCGCGCAGGGAGGAGACAGCGGAGACCTTCGAGGTTTTTGACCCAGTTTTGGAGACGCTGTCTTCTGGGTTAATTTCCGGTTGTGCATCGGACTTTCCTTTTTTCCATTCATCAATTTCAGTACAGAAACTGTCAAACACTGCCATCTTAGGCTCGTACCATTCGGTCTTATCCTTTTCCTTTTCTTCCTCAGTCATACACGCTTGGACAGATACATGCGCGTCATAGAACTCATTCATCGCTCTTCGTAATTCATCAAATCTTTCATTGATCGTTTCATCATCTGCATGAGTGTCCATCAAAGTCTTTATTTCCTTCATTTTCTTTGTGCATACTCCTAATTTTCCACCGCGACTCTTTATTAGAGCCTGCAAACTTTGATCAGCCATGATTGTTTTCAATTAAGTGCTTGTGTTTACACTTCGTAATAAATCACGCTTCAGAATTTGTTTCCAGTCACTTCCGCGATCAATAAACAGTATTTCACAGTCTATGTCCAGTATTTCAAGTCCATTTGTTTAGAAAACATGAATCACTTTCGTATTGTTTGTTAAGCAGTTCCTTTGTCTTCCTTACAAACACTTGCCAAGCGCACAGCTTCGTGAAATAAACTGTTACTCACGGACCGGAGAGTCTTGGAGCATGCAATGATCCTTCCTTAGCTTTGTCCATGAAATCCCAATTTTCAAAGCCGACAGTCCTTCAAGTTTTAATCCACAGGAAGTTTTTTGACTAATTGTAGCGGCCTCCTGGCTGCCTCAGCTGGAGTCGCTTTGACGGGAGAGGTCCAGTTAAGTTCAGACGCGCGTTCTTATTTATCAGTGCTCGAGTTTATTTTCTTCCAGGTCTCTTAACAGTACAGATCTTCTTGTTTATTCTCAAACTAAGTAAATAAGTCGAAATGACACGGTCAAAAAACTGTTTCCCTTCCTACACCCGCCATCAGAAATCCAATTCATTACTGAGCCACCTGTGCTCCGGTTAGATAGGCGAGAGTAGGGAGGAACAGCCAATCAGAGCCCACTATAGCCCAAGCACCAGTGACGCTCCCAAATTCATAGTAAAGATACTAAATATTGCGCAATTAATCATTATCATTATGCAGACATAAATCTAGATAACTAAAATATCACCATAAAGTGAGGAAAATATGAAATATAGAAAAATAGTAAAATGGCTCCAACAGTGTGTGTGTGTGTGTGTGTGTGTGTGCCTGTGTGTGTGTGTGTACCTCCAGTTCTCTCAGGGCGTTGTCACACTCCTTCTGGCCGGGGGCCTGCTGGGTGCACAGGGTGATCAGCTGGTTGATGCTCTCAGTCACCGCCCTGCAACACAGCACAGCACAGCACACAGAGGGCACGCTCAGAGACAAGTATATATGCACACACACACACACACACACATGCACACACACACACACACACACACACACACACACACACACACACACACACACACACACACACACACACACACACACACACACACACACACACGTACGTACGTCTGCACGTGCCAAGTATTTACACACGTGTGCACATGCGCCCGAACGCACAAATACACGTGCGCACGCATACACACACACACATGCACACGTTCACACACACGCAAACCCGCTTGCACACACACACACACACACACATGCATACTACACACACACACACACATAATATATGCAAAGCAGACATTGAAGATGTGCACATTCATATAATTATGTATCAGTCTGTCTCCCCCTCTGTCTACCCCACCCCACACACACACACACACACATGCAGGCCAGCGCACACATGCATACTAAGCACACACACAATATATGCAAACCAAACATTGAGGATATGCACATTGATACAATCATGTCTCTCCCTCTGTAACACACACACACACACACACACACACACACACACACACACACACACACACACACACACAGCCAAGACATCTGTGCACCAGTGCCAGTGTGAGAGCTCTTGGCGATAACACCTCCACATGACACAGACCTGTTACGCATCACAGGAGAGCAAACAGCCATTTACCTATGCATGACAACACACACACACACGCACACACACACACACGCACACACGCACACACACACACACACGCAGACACACACACACGCGCAAGCACACACACGCACGCATACACACATGGACACGGACACACACACCGACACACATACACAAGGTGTGATAGTCTAGGTCTAAGACAAGCTCCAGTAAGCACAGACAAATGATTAAATTGTGTGTGCTTGCATGAACATGTGAATGCACCTGCGTTCATATATCAGTAAGTGTGTGTGTGTGTGTGTGTGTGTCCATATAGGTGTATGTACTGTCCGTCTGTGTATGTGCCTGTATGTATGCGTGTGTTCATTTCTGTGTCCTTGTATGGTGTGTGTATGGTCTGTGCCTCTGTCCATGTGTGTGTGTGTGTATGTGTGTGTGTGTATGTGTGTGTGTGTATGTGTGTGTGTGTGTGTGTGTGTGTGTGTGTGTGTGACACCTCTGCCTCCATCCGTTTCCCTAATTAACAGGAGCGGAAAAATCAGCCAAGCCCAAAGCCCCCGGGCCTGCCCCAGACTACCACCTCCAGACACTGCTCTGCCAAGCAGCACATAAGCCCACCACCACCACCTCTTCTCCACCACCACCTCCTCCTCGCTGCGCTCCCCTTCACCTCCTCACCTCCTCATCCCAGACTATCTTCACCACCTCCTCACCTCCTCACCCCAGACAAGCACCTCCAGACACTGCTCTGCCAAGCACATCCTCCCTCCACCACCTCCTCCTCTTATCCTCTTCTCCACCACCACCTCCTCCTCCTCTCCTCGCTACGCTCCCCTTCACCTCCTCACCTCCTCATCCCAGACTAGCACCTCCAGACACTGCTGCCCTGCCAAGCAGCACATCACACCACCACCACCTCCTCCACCTCACCACCTCCCTTCACCACCTCCTCCCAGACTAGCACTTCCAGACACTGCTCTGCCAAGCACATCACCCCACCACCTCCACCTCCACCCCTCCCTGCTCCCATATGACCACCTCCCAACACCACCTCCTCTACTCCACACTCCAGACTAGCACCTCCAGACACTGCCCTGCCAAGCACATCACCCCTCCACCACCTCCTCTTCTCCACTGCTTCTCCGTTCCAATACCACCGACTGTTTCTGTTCTCCCTTCTATATTGCCACCTTCGGCCAACCAGCCCCTCACCCCCCCCCCCCCCCCACCACTCCCTGTTCCAGTCAGGAGAGTTGATGGCCAGCATCGCTTCACTGCACCCACGTACTGCTTTCTCAAAATGCACACAAGCACCACAAACCCACATTGCCACCCTCCCCCAACAAAGTAAATATTAAACAACCAAACAAATACATGAAGAAGTATGTGTCATCACAAGAGACAGACACATGAAAACAGACATGCATATACACACACACACGCACGCACGCACGCACGCACGCACGCACGCACGCACACACATGCACGCGCACACACACACGAACACACCCCATCAGTGTTTGCATCATAAAATGCCTAACAGTGACGGTGACCTAAGGTGAATGGACAGGCAAAGCACGGTCTCCATAAACCCCTGCTGGCGTTGCTAGCAGCAGTCCTATCTGCAGAGCGGCTGTGAAGCACAGACACTACAGGTATTTCTAGGCCAGCAGGAGCGGAGGAGAGGCGGCTGCTATTTGTGTTCGAGCGATGGCGATGAAGCTTCCAAAGTAGACGTGTGATTAATTACGGGTGAGAGTGCAGCTCCAGAGCACTGTTTCTGTCCTCCTCCTCCTCCTCCTCCTCCTCCTCCTCCTCCTCCTCCTCCTCCTCACACTCCCTCCTTCTCTTCCTCCTCCTCCTCCTCACACTCCCATCTCCCTCCTCTCTCCTCGGACCTCTTTAGTCCACTGACTTATCATCCACCTTCCTCTGTCCTCTTTTCCCCTTACATCCTCCTCCTCCTCATCCACCTCCTCTCCCTCCTCTCCTTCCTCCTCCTCCTCCTCCTCACACTCCCTTCTCCCTCCTCTCTCCTCATACTACTTGCTTATCGTCCTCTTGCTTATCATCCACCTTCCTGTCCTCTTCTTCCTTCTCCTCCTCCTCTCCTCCTTCAAAGGCCTTCCACCTTCCTCTTAATGCAGATTCTCATCCACCTCTCTCTCCACCCTATATTCCTCCACCTTCCTCTCTCATATCCACCTCACCTTCTCATCTGCCTGCAGCAGACTCTTTGCACCCCCTCATCTGCCCTACTTACATTTACGCCACCTTCTCCCACTTTATCCTCACTGGCTATGTTTACATGACATTTTTAATTCCGAAGTAATAATTCTGAAGTATATAGTTCCGCGAGTTTTCATTTATTTCCGCATTGTGAAGAGTTTTACATGACATTTTCAAAGTGTAATTAAGCTTTATTCAGAATTCAATTTAGCTAATTCTGGATTAAATGTCACATGTAAACATAGTCACTCTGTCCTTCTCCTCTCTGTCCTGCTCACCTTGATGTGGTTGTTAACAAGTTCTAGCCGCTGGAGGCTTGTGTATTAACTGAGAGGCACTTACAACACCACTCCTCCCTACTCCATCCCTCAAAACCCTCCATCCTACACCCTCCTTCTCCCTCCTCCATCCACCCTTTCTCCTCACCTTGCTGCAGCTGTGAGGAGGTTCTTTGCGTTGGCTGCCCCTGGGTCAACAGAGAGGGAAATCCATCCTTCTCCTTCTCCACAGTCAGCTACATCATCATCCCACCCCCACCTCATCCTCCTCCTCCTCCTCCTCCTCATTTTAATCTTACACCCTCCTTCTCCCTCCTCCATCCACCCTTTCTCCTCACCTTGCTGCAGCTGCGAGGAGGTTCTTGGCGTTTGCTGCCCCTGGGTCCACCGAGAGGGACTTGGCGGCGAGCAGCAACTTGCTGGAGGCCATGGAGATGTTCTTCAGGTTGCTGATCACCTGGATCTGGTCATCTTTCCTCTATTGCATGATGGGAAGAAGAGAAGAAGCAGAATTCATTATGGCTGTGTACACCCAAGCGCACAGACAGACAGACAGGCGCACAGACAGACAGACAGACAGACAGACAGACAGACAGACAGACAGACAGACAGACAGACAGATATACAATGGAATATACAGAGTAGTATGGCTGACTGGGCAATAAAGAAAACATTTGCTCCAAGAACAGATATAGCAAATCAAACACTACAAATCTATCAGAAATGGTAAAGGCCAAGGTGACCTAAAATGATCTGAGTTAGGCCTAATAGAGAGATATTTTGACTTTCATTTCTATTCCCTGTTTGTCCTTCAAGATTAAGAAATAATGAATTGTGATGAATCCCAATTAGCTACATGCAATCCTGCAATAAAACATTTGACAGCCCTAATTATCATACTTGTACTGTTGCTGCTATTATTATGCGTACTACTACTACCATTATTGTTATTATTATTATTATTATTTGTATTATTATTATTACTATTATTATTATCCTTCCCCACATCTCCCATCCTCTCTTCGCTGCCTGTCTGTCTGCTCGGTAGCGCGCGCTGACAGCCATGCCATGCTAGGCTAGCTGTGCGTCATGCTACATCAGCTTCTCCCCCCGGGTGCTCTGTCCAAATTAATGAGCAATGTAAGCCGAACAAGACCATCAAACGATCTCATTATGAGGGCCTGCCTTAGCACTCTCTGGCACAATAGCGTCGGCCTAACCGAATTAGAGGCAAAAAGGCTCCTAATTAACCAACGCACAGAGAGGCGCCGCCAAGGGTGCTGCCGTCAGGAAGCAGAGAGGAATGGGTGGGCGGAAGATTTTGATTTTGACAGGGACAGGCGGAAGCTACCGGTAGGTTTGCTTTGATCAAAAGGACTATTGTATTGTACCATCTGCCACTAATAAAAAAAGAAAAAACTTGCTAATAAATGCCACACATCTCAACAAGCTCGGTCATCATCACAAATATACAAATCGACGGAAGAGAAGTCACTCAGAGCAGAACGCAAGGATAGGAGCCGGGCCATTAGTCAGACTAAACCGCCGATTGGAATATTAATTGAGAGTGCATTAACATTCCCTATTGATGAACTCAGGTACAGGCCTATGGGGATTTAAGATTGTACAGAGTATGAACCAATGACAATTCTCATCTTTAGCAAGGTGATGTCAGCATGTATTGACATTGTGTTGACAAAGGCAATGAAAAGTTAGTTGTAATGGCTGAGCTGTTGAGACCATTCATCATCCCCTGTTCTATCATGGTGTTCATATAATTTGTTGTATAATTTTAAAAATGAAATGTATATTTTTTGTTTTCTTTTATAAGTATGTTTTTAGGGCTTTTGGGCAGCGAAGAGAGACAGCAAAGTACTTGGGACAGAGACACTGGGAAATAGATTCGAACAGATTCGAACCTGGGTCCCCATGGGCAAAATTGGTGAACAGTTTACTTGACACCGGTGTCATATGCTTGTCATTACAGTGTCATAACAGTGTCATCACACAGTCATAGATAAGTCATAAACATTATGTCCATGTCATAAATATTTTATGACTGTTGGCCTTAAGTGACATACTGTTAAGTGTTACCCAATATTGCAAACCGCCATACATGTATTAAGCGCAGCACCTATCTAGCATGTCTATCTCACCGGTGTGTGTCCGGCCATCTCGATGCCGGCGTCCAGGAATTCGTCAAAGTCCTCGCTGAACTTTCCGGAGGCCTCGGAGAGCTGTCTGCTGGTGCCGCGGGAGGAGTGGACAACCTCCCCAGCCGAGTGGTTCAGCTCGGCAGCCGTGTGGTTCAGGTCGCTCTGGGCCTCCTGGAAGGACTTGGAGCACGGAGGGAGCTGAGGGGGGGTGGGGGGGGGGTAGGAGAGAGGGAGATAAGATAATATTTAAACTGCAAGCAAAGAGTGAAGGGCAACAAATATGTGTGTGTGTGTGTGTGTGTGTGTGTGTGTGTGTGTGTGTGTGTGTGTGTGTGTGTGTGTGTGTGTGTGTGTGTGTGTGTGTGTGTGTGTGTGTGTGTGTGTGTGTGTGTGTGTGAGTGAGTGAGTGAGTGAGTGAGTGAGAGTCGAGAAATACCTCTTGACAGTGAAGCTAACATAATACAGGTCTCCTAGCGTCAAGGTGCTTTTGTGTAATTTAAGAATACATTACCTGAAGATGAACGCTTCTACCTCTACCAAAGGACAGCCTGCCTACGCTAGGACGTCTGCCAAAATTCACATGCTTGGATCATATTTTACAGGACTGGCAAGAAATCAGCTGTGGTCTACAGTTTCATCGTTACACTTCTTCTCTGTGATCAACAGTGTAGGAGTAGGAGCAGCATCTGATACCTTAGAGCAGTGATTCTCAAACTGTGGGCCCTGAAGGCATACCAAGTGGGCCTTGAAATCATTTTCTAAAAATCAAAATAATGTTTTTGTGCGTGTGCGTGTTGTTGATTTATTTGAGTTTTATGCTTTATTGGGTCAGAGTTGGGCCCCGAAAGCTTGTGAAAATTTAAAGTGGGCCCCAAGTTGAAAAAGGTTGAAAACCCCTGCCTTAGGCACAGCACACTACTAAACTACACGGCTGTTTTGTTAACCCTTTACCTTCTTTTAGGAGCCCGAAAGACGCTCCGCTCCTTTCTAGGGCTGTAGCGATATTGGATCGAAACGAGAAATCGTGATACTCAGAGTCACGATACTGTATCGTGATATACGCCCTTTCAAAGTTTTGTCATCCATCAGTCCAGAAAACAGCCGTATGATTTGATGTGATAGTGCTTCCAAGCTTCAAATAAGCTACATTTCAGAAATCTTGGGGTGTATCGAACCGTAGTTCAAAAATCGTGATACGAACCGCATCGTGAGTTGAGTGTATCGTGACAGCCAAAGTCCTTTGCTTTCTTTTCCCTTTCCTTTCCTTTCCTCCAGTTTCTTTTCTGTTACTGTAATACCTTTAGATAACATAACTTGGATGAAAAACAATCTTCTCAGTATTTTAACTCAGCCTCAACTCCTGTAGCATACCTTAGCATAGGCACAATGTGTTTAAAGCAGCATTATGGCCACTAGCTTGCCAGTCTATGCCCTGGCCTTCAATCTCACAATGTGGGTGTCTGTTTTATTTATTGTGATGCATTACTATATACCGTTCTTTCTACTTCTTTTCATTACTAAGCGACTTTATCTTACTTGCCACAATTTATTGTTGTTGTTTTCACTGTTGTGTGTTATAAATAAACATGACTTTATTTGACGAGAGGGACAGAGGGATGCTGGAAATAATGTGTGTGTATGGCAGCATTTTGTCTACGCTGGTGCTTACACATAGATATGTTGTTTGTCTTTGCTGCCGAGAGGAGAGGAGAGGAGAGGAGAGGAGAGGGGAGGGGAGGGGAGGAGAGGAGAGGAGAGGAGAGGAGAGGAGAGGAGAGGAGAGGAGAGGAGAGGAAATGAAAGGAAAGGAAAGGAAAGGAAAGGAAAGGAAAGGAAAGGAAAGGAAAGGAAAGGAAAGGAAAGGAAAGGAAAGGAGAGGAGAGGAGAGGAGAGGAGAGGAGAGGACTTACGTTGTCCACTTGCAGCTTCTTGCTGGCCTCCCCGATGCTCCTGAGGGCCATGTCCACATCCTTCTGGCCTGGCAGGCAGTTCACACAGTTATTCAGGGAGTGGGACACAGCCTTGGCCACCTGTAACAAAGGACGCACGCACGCACCCGCACGCACGCACCCGCGCACACACACACACACGCACACACGCACACACACACAAGGTCAGTTCATTGCTACCTGTTCCCTCCTGCTTACGTACACCGTCCTGATGGAAGTCATTAGGGAGTTCCATATGCAGAACAACCCCCAGTAGCAGCACCGTGCAGGGAAACGTGTTCGTGCCTCATTTATGCCACAAACATATGCTGAGCAATATGCCGTCGGTCCCATAGGGGATCAGCAACAAATCTACAGCTCCTGTTCCTGCACACAGGGCCGCTGCCAACAGCTTTGACCGGGCCCGGGACAAACTCAGCTGATAGGCCCCCTCTATAAATACATGCAATGTAAGTCAGTATGCCCTTTATTATCCCACTGTGGGGGAATTCGGGTGTTGCAGCAGTAACACGCATACAGCTTGTACAAAAACAGACGACATACATACAGACACAGGACCAGGAAGTAAAAAATATATAAGGAGAATATAAAAAATGGGTTCTGCTATGAGAACCCATTTCCGGGCCCCCCATCTCTCTACCTTGGCCCGGGACAATTGACCCCTTTGTCCCCCCCCTCTGTCGGCTTATCTGCCTGCACACACTGTACAAATTAGGCGTGCTGTGCCAACACCGGTCGGCAGAATGGCACCATTTAAAGGAGATAATGGCCTCCCATCCGGACAACAAGCACTTTAGATGGCTGCCATCAGCCATCAGCACTCTTAGCTGAGAGGCAGCAGCCATCACTTATGTACGTACAGTACCTGTCGAGCCGTTTCCTCTTCACTTCCCTGTACGCCGCTGCCTGTTGACTACGGCTCTCTAGCTACATTTAAAATGACTGAACATCTACAAAAACAAGTCCGACAGGCAGACAAAAGATGCGTCTGATGGCGGCGAAGATCGTGTTTTGGCCGATTTAAAGAATGCGTTTCAGACGGACAGACTGACGGACTGACATACCCTCTTAAAGAGATGCTAGGACGCATCTAAAAACAGCATCTATTGCCATCACATGCCATATTAAAAAAATGATATAGTTGGTAAAGGTCTTAGTCCTCAACAAGCATCTTACCATCTTATCCAAACCACTATCACAAAGCCATTATTCTGAACAATTTTGTGTGTCATATTTTTCCACATGAATCTTCTTACAGTCACTGGTAGAATGCAATTCCATGTTCCTACAAGGTTACAAAACTTTCCCTGAGAGCTCATTTAAATTCATAGGACCTTATTTTTTATTTAACCCTTGGTTAACCAGGAAAATTCCCATTGAGCCAAAATGGCTATTCTTCCAGGGAGTCCTGGCTAAGAGTGGCAGGCACATAAAAGTGAAATACATGTCGTTCCTATTCCTCTTCCTCACCTGCGCCAGCCTCTGCTGCGACTCCGCGTCACCGGGAGAGATCAGGGCCTCGTGCGCCTCGTTGATGAGCATGGCCGAGCCCTCCATCACGTGACCCGCCGAATCCAACATGGCGGCCGCCGCCTGGGTTTCCACGGAGCAGGCCGCCACCCCGCGCGCCGCCTGGGCCAGAGTCTTCAGAGCCTGGGCCGTCTCCCGAGCCGCCACACCTGGTGGTGATAAGATAAGATAAGATAATTATGTTAGCATGCTACTATGCTACTGCGTGCCGCCTGGGCCAGAGTCTTCAGAGCCTGGGCCGTCTCCCGAGCCGCCACACCTGGTGGTGATAAGATAAGATAAGATAATTATGTTAGCATGCTACTATGCTACTGCGCGCCGCCTGGGCCAGAGTCTTCAGAGCCTGGGCCGTCTCACGAGCCGCCACACCTGGTGGTGATAAGATAAGATAAGATAAGATAATTATGTTAGCATGCTACTATGCTACTGCGCGCCGCCTGGGCCAGAGTCTTCAGAGCCTGGGCCGTCTCCCGAGCCGCCACACCTGGTGGTGATAAGATAAGATAAGATAATTATGTTAGCATGCTACTATGCTACTGCGCGCCGCCTGGGCCAGAGTCTTCAGAGCCTGGGCCGTCTCCCGAGCCGCCACACCTGGTGGTGATAAGATAAGATAAGATAATTATGTTAGCATGCTACTATGCTACTGCGCGCCGCCTGGGCCAGAGTCTTCAGAGCCTGGGCCGTCCCCCGGGCCGCCACACCTGGGGGTGAGACAAACACGATAGGACAGGTAGGCTTATTCACATGCTTCATTTTCACAGAATAGTAAAACACTTTTTTAGTGATTATCTGACTTTTTATAGGTTCATAGGTTTTTTGGTAACACTTTATATCAATGTCTTCTTGTAAAGTATTAATAACACGTAGGAAATAATGAACTATTTATGAACAAAGCATTAACAAATGTTCGTAAATGACTAGGAAATCTTAATGAATGTTTGTAAACGAGTGGGAAATGTTATCTTAATATTTTATATCCATCAAACATTTACAAATTGTTTGTAAATGAATAAAATAC